>NC_092040.1:60704574-60953079 GCF_003086295.3 Arachis hypogaea
AATGCAAAAATTTATAAGGAAAAGGCAAAGAAATGGCATGACAAGAAGTTGTCAACCAAAGTCTTTGAGCCAGGACAAAAAGTCCTGCTCTTCAACTCTAGGCTCAGACTGTTTCCAGGAAAACTCAAATCCCGGTGGAGGGGTCCGTATGTGATTACAGGAGTGTCACCATATGGATATGTTGAGCTTCAGGATATTGATTCTGACAAGAAGTTCATTGTTAATGGACAGAGAATCAAACATTATCTTGAAGGCAATTTTGAGCAGGAATGCTCAAAACTGAGACTTGAGTGATTCTCAGTGAAAGTCCAGCTAAAGACAGTAAAGAAGCGCTTGCTGGGAGGCAACCCAGTCATTAGGAAGTTGTATGAATTGTTCTTACAGAGGCAAGTATCAAAAATGAAGGAATTCACAGAGTTACAGAAGGATTCAGCTCAAAAAGCAGAGAAAAAGAGCTTACTGGCGAAAAAATGCCAGTAAGGGGCATTTTGGGCGTTAAACGCCAGAATGGGTGCCATTCTGGGCGTTTAACGCCAGGAATGGTGCCATTTTGGGCGTTAAATGCCAGAATGGGCACCATTCTGGGCGTTTAACGCCAGGTGTGCAGCATTCTGGGCGTTCAGAAAAACGCCCAGTGATAAAGGATTTCTGGCATTTAACGCCAGCCAGGGCACCTGGCTGGGCGTTAAACGCCCAAAAGGGGCACCAAATGGGCGTTAAACGCCAGAATGGGTGCCATTCTGGGCGTTTAACGCCAGAAAGGTGGGGGGACCACAATTTTGTTTTCAAATCAGATTTTTTCAAACTTTCCTTTTCTCACCTATATTTTTCTACAAAAATACATTTCCATCTCTCATTATTCACTTTCAAATTTTCAAAAATTTAAAATCATTCTTCAAATCATTCCCAAATTTTGTTCAAAAACTCACCCTTCTTTCAATTTCTTTCCATATCTCCTCAAATCTCCTTTCAAATTTTTCTTTTTTTCGAAAATCTCTCCCCCCCACTCTATAAATAAACGTTTTCTCACCCCTCATTTCCCACACCATTCGAATTTCCTCTTCCTCTCTCTCTCTCTTCTCTTCTTTCTTTTCTTTTTGCTTGAGGACAAGCAAAACCTCTAAGTTTGGTGTGATTTTCCGTGATCACTAAGCAAAGATTTATCAAGATCATGGCTCCTAAGGGAAAACAAACCAATTTAAGAGGAAAGAAAGAGACTAATCCAAAGAATCTTTGGAATCAAGAGAAGTTCTTAACCAAAGAACATGAAGACCATTATCACAAAATAATGGGTCTGAGGTCAGTGATCCCGGAAGTCAAATTTGATCTGAAAGAAGATGAATATCCGGGGATCCAAGAGCAAATTCGAAATAGAGGATGGGAAGTTCTAACCAATCCTGAAATAAAGGTTGGAAGGAACATGGTTCAGGAATTCTACTCAAATCTGTGGCTAACAGATAAGCAGAGAATGACTGGAACTGCTTACCATACCTACAGAACCATGGTCAGAGGGAAAGTTATGTACTTCCATCTGGACAAAATAAGAGAAATCTTCAAACTACCTCAACTGCAAGATGATCCTGATTCCTTTAATAGGAGGATGGTGAGAGTAGATAAAGGGTTGGATCAAGTTCTAGAGGACATATGCCTCCCTGGGACTAAGTGGATAACCAATTCAAAGGGTGTCCCAAACCAACTCAAGAGGGGAGACCTCAAGCCAATTGCAAGAGGGTGGCTAGACTTTATTAGGCGCTCCATATTGCCCACTAGCAACCGTTCTGAGGTCACCATCAAGAGAGCAGTGATGATTCATTGCATTATGCTTGGAAAAGAAGTGGAGGTCCATCATGTGATTGCTTGTGAGATCTACACAATTGCAAATAAGAATTCCACTGAAGCCAAATTGGCTTACCCAAGCTTGATCTCCTTGCTCTGTAAAGAGGCTGGGGTGAAGATGGGAGTAGATGAGTTCATACCCATTGAACACCCAATTACCAAGAAGTCAATGGAAGGACAAGTGCAAGACAACTCCATTAACAGGAGGGCGCAGGAATTCCTCCCTGAATTCCCAAGAATTGACTACTGGACCAGCCTAGAAGCATCTATCTCCAAGTTGCAAGAGACTATGGAGTAACTGAAGGAAGAACAGCAGAATCAGAACTGCATGCTCTGCAAATTGCTGAAGGAACAAGAGAAGTAGGGGCGTGATCTCCAAGAGTTGAAACGCCAAAAGCTCTCCTCTCAAGTTGAGGGAGCATCCACTTCTCAAAATCAAGGTTGTTGAGTCCTAACTCTGTGAAAATCTCTATCATTAGGAGCCTATGTTTTTGCGTTTTCTTTTTCTTTTGTTTTGTTTTCTATTTTTATTTTTTAGTCTTATATCTATTTTTGAG
Organism: Arachis hypogaea; assembly: GCF_003086295.3. Classification (NCBI taxonomy): domain Eukaryota; kingdom Viridiplantae; phylum Streptophyta; class Magnoliopsida; order Fabales; family Fabaceae; genus Arachis; species Arachis hypogaea. Next base: position 60,706,968 of record NC_092040.1, read on the forward strand.
TCTTGTTCTTAATTCATAATTAATAAAATTGAAATTTTATGCCTTAAAGATATGAATGTCCTATGAATCCATCACCTCTCTTAAATGAAAAATGCTTTACTCACAAAAGAACAAGAAGTACAGGATTTCGAAATTTATCATTGAAACTAGTTGAATTAGTTTGATGTAGTGACAATACTTTTTGCTTTCTGAATGAATGCTTGAACAGTGCATATGTCTCTTGAATTTGTTGTTTTGAGAATGTTAAAATTGTTGGCTCTTGAAAGAATGAGGAAAAAGAGAACTGTTATTGAGGATCTAAAATCATTAGACTGATTCTTGAAGCAAGAAAAAGTAGTGGATACAAAAAAAAGAAATATTTTCGAAAAAAAAGAAAGAAACAAAAAGAGAAGAAAGAAAGAAAAAGAAAAAGAAAGAAATAAAGTTGTGATCCAAGGCAGCAAGAGTGTGCTTAAGAACCCTGGACACCTCTAATTGGGGACTTTAGCAAAGCTGAGTCACAATCTGAAAGGGTTCACCCAATTATGTGTCTGTGGCATGTATGTATCTGGTGGTAATACTGGAAGACAGAGTGCTTTGGGCCACAGCCGAGACTCATACACTAGCTATGTTCAAGAATCATTATGCTCAACTAAGAGAATCAATAACACTATCTGAGTTCTGAGTTCTTATAGATGCCAATCATTCTGAACTTCAAAGGATAGAGTGAGATGCCAAAACTGTTCGGAGGCAAAAGCTACTAGTCCCGCTCATCTAATTGGAACTATGTTTCCTTGATATTTTGGAGTCTATAGTATATTCTCTTCTTTTTATCCTATTTTGATTTTCAGTTGCTTGGGGACAAGCAACAATTTAAGTTTGGTGTTGTGATGAGCGGATAATTTGTATGCTTTTTGGCATTGTTTTTAGTATGTTTTTGGTATGATATAGTTAGTTTTTAGTATATTTTTGTTAGTTTTTAGTTAAAATTCACTTTTCTGGACTTTACTATGAGTTTGTGTGTTTTTCTGTGATTTCAGGTATTTTCTGGCTGAAATTTAGGGTCCTGAGCAAAAATCTGATTCAGAGACCAAAAAGGACTGCAGATGCTGTTGGATTCTGACCTCCCTGCACTCGAAGCGGATTTCCAATGCCGTTGAGAGCGCGCCAATTGGGCTTCTGTAGCTCCAGAAAATCCGCTTCGAGTGCAGGGAGGTCAGAATCCAACAACATCTGCAGTCCTTTTTGGTCTCTGAATTAGATTTTTGCTCAGGACCCTAAATTTCAGCCAGAAAATACCTGAAATCACAGAAAAACACACAAACTCATAGTAAAGTCCAGAAAAGTGAATTTTAACTAAAAACTAACAAAAATATACTAAAAACTAACTATATCATACCAAAAACATACTAAAAACAATGCCAAAAAGCATACAAATTATCCGCTCATTAGTGTCACGGATCATCACATTCATCAAGTTGAGGAACAAGTGATATCTTAGAACAAGAATAAGCTGAATTGAATAGAAGAACAATAGTAATTGCATTAATACTCGAGGTACAGCAGAGCTCCACACCTTAATCTATGGTGTGTAGAAACTCCACCGTTGAAAATACATAAGAACAAGGTCTAGGCATGGCCGAATGGCCAGCCTCCCAAAGAGGGTTCAATCATAAAAACATGATCAAAAGATGTAAATACAATAGCAAAAGGTCCTATTTATAGAGAACTAGTAACTTAGGGTTTACAGATATGAGTAAATGACATAAAAATCCACTTCCGGACCCACTTGGTGTGTGCTTGGGCTGAGCATTGAAGCATTTTCATGTAGAGACTCTTCTTGGAGTTAAACGCCAGCTTTTGTGCCAGTTTGGGCGTTTAACTCCCATTCTTGTGCCAGTTCCGGTGTTTAACGCCGGGCAGTCTTGAGCTGATTTGGAACGCCGGTTTGGGCCATCAAATCTCGGCCAAAGTATAAACTATTATACATTTCTGGAAATCCCAGGATGTCTACTTTCCAACGCAATTGAGATCGCGCCAATTGGGCTTCTGTAGCTCCAGAAAATCCACTTCGAGTGCAGGGAGGTCAGAATCCAATAGCATCTGCAGTCCTTTTCAGCCTCTGAATTAGATTTTTGCTCAGGTCCCTCAATTTCAGCTAGAAAATACCTGAAATCACAGAAAAACACACAAACTCTTAGTAAAGTCCAAAAAAGTGAATTTTAACTAAAAACTAATAAAAATATAATAAAAACTAAGTAAGACATACTAAAAACATACTAAAAACAATGCCAAAAAGCGTCTAAGTTATCCGCTCATCAAGCGCCAAAACCAAGGGTCATGCGTACGTGTGGGAGACGTGTACACGTGATAGGAAGGATTAGCGCTTGACTCCAAAGCTCACGAACAAATGCCTAGACCTCACAGCGCTCGCCCTCAGTGCTCGTTGCAGCCCTCACCAAGGAGCGCCTTTGATAAAGGTCACGCGTATGCGTGGGCGACGCGTACGCGTGACAAGGCTGACAGCGCCACACTCATTACAATGCTCGCACCAAAGAGTTCCATAACATAGCACTCATTCCAACACTCTTGTTCAAGTTCACTGGGGAGCGCCAAAATGGAGGGTCACGCGTACGCGTGACAAGGTGAAAATGCAAGGGTGACGCGTACATGTGGGCAACGCGTACTGACAATGAAAAATTCTTGTATAGTTTGGAATCAATCAAAATAAGAATCACTTCGTTAGTAGCATAGTCCAAACTAACAATGAATTCTCATAATCAAATGTTAATCCAAAAGATGTCACGATCAAAACACAATAACCGAGAGTTTTAAGTCCCGGGTTGTCTTCCCCAGGAGTTGCAATTAAAGTGCTAAATTATTGGCTACAGAGAGAACATGGGGGTTTGATGGCACGAGACAAGGAAAGCAAATGGCAATAAATGAAACAAGCATGCAAATAATTGAATGAAAGCAAATAAAAGCAATGAAAATTGAAATTAAATGGTAAAAAGAACTCTTAGTGAGGGTAATTAGGGCTTGCTATCCTAGTTGTAGACCACAAACATAGTAATTATGTGTGGATTAATCCCAATTAGTCAATCCTACATCGAGGATAAGTCAACTAGGCATAATTAATCTTAATCCCTAAGTCCTAAGTCAATACTATTTACGGGTCACTTAGCGTTAAGGGAAACCAAATTAATTAACAATACTCACACAATGTGGAATGGACATCTACCACTCAAGTTCACCCAAACCACACAATTTTCCAACCAAGAGTGAGAAATACTAGGCTAAAACCAACCCAAGCATTTTATCAAACACTTGGGAGGCATGAAAATAAAGCATGATAAAATAATAAGAAATAATAAATGCTATATCTACCAAGAGCAAGGAAAGTAAGATAACAACTCAATTAAACAATAAGGAGACATCAAACATAAAATTGCATTAAATGTAAATTAAAGTAACAAGAGTGCAAATACATAAAAATGGCAAGAATATAGAAAATGACAAGATAAAGTAATGAAATTAAGACAAGAAAACATGGAAAGGTAGAAGAAACTAGATTAAAATAAGAATTAAAAAAGAAAAATTGCAAAGAAAATAACTAAGAACCCTAATTTTTAGAGAGAATGGGGAGCTTCTTTCTCTAGAAAATAACCTACATAATGCTAAACTAACCCTAATTTCTCCCCCCTTTCACATGGAGTGAGGCCTTCTTAGATATAGGAAGAATTAGCTTCAGAGAGTCCAAAAACTGGGCTCTGGAGGCCCAGAAATTGCCCCCAGTGATTTTCATTAAGTGAGTCATGTGCTGGGACATGTGCGTACGTACACATGCTGATTTTCTTCTTGTGTGCACGCACAGGAGGTCGTGCGTACGCACACATGGCTTTGTGGTTCTGGTGCGTACGCACAGTGGGTTGTGCGCATGCACACTCCAATATGTACTTCTCCTTTGTTTTCTTCATGTTTTCTCCCTTTGTACATGCTTCCTTCCACTTTTGCCTTGCCAAACTTGCCTCTAGGACCTAAAATCACTCAACAAACATGTCATGGCATTGAATGGCATAAAAGTGGGATTAAAATCACTAATTTAAGCTCAAAATAGAATGTTTTCACTTTTAAGCACAATTGAGAGAGAAAACACAAAAGCATGCTATTTACATGAATAAATGTGGGTTTATGTAATGAAATCCACTCAAATCAAACCAAAAATATATCGTCAAATATGGATTGATCAATTACCCCACATTTAAATAATAGCATGTCCTCATGCTAATCACAATCAAAGAAGAAGGATTAAGGGAGAAAGCAATTTATTCAATACAGCTAACTACATGCATGCAACTACACTAAATGCTATCTATATGTATGTATACTATGGTTCCAATTTAGTTTGGCACAAAACAAACAAGAGATTCCAATTAATCCAAAATAAGCCTTAGGGCCAAGGCAAATAATCAATACACTATGATCGAAGTCCAAAGAATTGAATTGAGATTTTCAAAACTAACTAACAAGAAACTTGCAAGAAGATACAATGTAAGGCACAAGAACATAGAATTGAGCGATCGAATCCCTCACCGGATGTGTAGTCACTCAATTCGCTCAGTGTTCAGGGCTTAATCACTCAATTCTCCTTTAATCATGATTCTCCAAGATTTGCAAGTCATTTAACAATCAACAATTATTCAGTGCATGCATACAAATATCAAGAGGACTTATCCATGGGTTGTAATGGGGCTAGGGTCAAGGTAGGATGCATATGGCCAAGTGAGTTTGAAATTTGAATCTTTGATTAACCTAAGTTCTCACCAAACGCGTATAACAACCTATACAATTCTAATACAATACCTAGCTACCCATGATTCCCACTTTTTTTTCCACATACTCATGCATTCTCTTTAATTCACATTCCATATGCATTGATTATTATTGAACTTTATTTTGGGGCTTTTTGTCCCCCTTTTTTTTTGAGGAATTATAGAAAAAAGTGCCGATGCATATGGCTTTAAACATCTAATTCATGAGTATGTACCCAATTCCCAAAATTTTGACAGAAGATAAAAAAACACTCTTTTATCTCACCCAATGTTCCCAAACTTCCCACACTTGAATGATAAACACACTCACTAGCTGGTGGACGAAATTGTGATCACATGCTCTTTGTACTTGTATGAAATTTAATAATTGGCTTTATTTGAATTCACAACTCCGTTCAACTAACCAGCAAGTGTACTGGGTCGTCCAAGTAATAAACCTTACGCGAGTAAGGGTCGATCCCACAGAGATTGTTGGTATGAAGCAAGCTATGGTCACCTTGTAAATCTCAGTTAGGCAGATTAAATTGGTTTATGGATTTTTGAATAATTAATAATAAATAGAAAATAAAAAGGGATAGAAATACTTATGTAATTCAATAGCGGGAATTTCAGATAGGTGTATGGAGGTGCTGTGCTCCTCTTGAAACTCTACTTCACTATTCACTCTTTCTTCAATCATCTTTACTCCTTTCCATGGCAAGCTGTATGTAGGGCATCACCATCATCAATGGCTACTTTTAATCCTCTCGGGAAAATGGTCCTATGCGCTGTCACTGCACGGCTAATCGTCTGGAGGCATCACCCTTGGTTGATAGCTACATCCCATCCTCTCAGTGAAAATGGTCCAAATGCTCTGTCACGGCACGGCTAATCATCTGTCGGTTCTCAATCAGGTTGGAATAGAATCCATTGATTCTTTTGCGTTTGTCATCATGCCCAGCCTTCAGGAGTTTGAAGCTCGTCACAGTCATTCAATACCGGAATCCTACTCGGAATACCACAGACAAGGTTAGACTTTCCGGATTCCCAGGATCCTACTCGGAATACCACAGACAAGGTTAGACTTTCTGGATCCCCATGAATGCTGCCATCTATCTAGCTTATACCACAAAGATTCTGTTGGGGAATCTAAGAGATATGTGCCCGGCCTAAGGTAGAACGGAAGTGGTTGTCAGTCACGCGCGTTCATAGGTGAGAATGATGATGAGTGTCACGGATCATCACATTCATCAAAGTGTTATGCAACATATATCTTGGAATAAGAATAAAAGAGATTTGAATAGAAAGTAATAGTAATTGTATTGAAACTTGAGGTACAGCAGAGCTCCACACCCTTAATCTATGGTGTGTAGAAACTCCACCGTTGAAAATACATAAGTGAAAGGTTCAGGTACGGCCGAGTGGCCAGCCCCCTAAAACATGCTCAATGGCCTCTTAGAATGAAGAATAAAACAAAACTGAGACCAAAGATGAAACGTGGTCAAAAGACATCTAATACAATAGTTAAATGTTCTATTTATAATAAACTAGCTCCTAGGGTTTACATGAGTAAGTAATTGATGCATAAATCCACTTCCTGGGCCCACTTGGTGTATGTTTGGGCTGAGCTTGATCTATCCACGAGCTGAGGCTTTTCTTGGAGTTGAACTCCAAGTTATGACGTGTTTTGGGCGTTCAACTCCGGATCATGACGTTTTTCTGGCGTTTAACTCCAGACAGCAGCATGTACTTGGCGTTCAACGCCAAGTTACGTCGTCAATTTCCGAATAAATTATGGACTATTATATATTGCTGGAAAGCTCTGGATGTCTACTTTCCAACGCCATCGAGAGCGCGCCATTTGGAGTTTTGTAACTCCAGAAAATCCATTTCGAGTGCAGGGAGGTCAGATTCCAACAGCATCAGCAGTCCTTTTGTCAGCCTTTTTCAGAGTTTTGCTCAAGTCCCTCAATTTCAGCCAGAATTTACCTGAAATCACAGAAAAACACACAAACTCATAGTAAAGTCCAGAAATGTGAATTTAACATAAAAACTAATGAAAACATCCCTAAAATTAGCTTGAACCTATTAAAAACTACCTAAAAACAATGCCAAAAAGCGTATAAATTATCCGCTCATCACAACACCAAACTTAAATTGTTGCTTGTCCCCAAGCAACTGAAAATCAAATAGGATAAAAGAAGAGAATATACTATAAATTCCAGAATATCAATGAATATTAATTATAATTAGATGAGCGGGACTTGTAGCTTTTTGTTTCTGAATAGTTTTGGCATCTCACTTTTTCCTTTGAAGTTCAGAGTGATTGGCGTCTCTGGGAACTTAGAATTTTGGATAGTGTTATTGACTTTCCTAGTTAAGCATGTTGATTCTTGAACACAGCTACTTATGAGTCTTGGCCATGGCCCTAAGCACTTTGTTTTCCAGTATTACCACCGGATACATAAATGCCACAGACACATAACTGGGTGAACCTTTTCAGATTGTGACTTAGCTTTGCTAGAGTCCCCAGTTAGTGGTGTCCAGAGCTCTTAAACACACTCTTTTTGCTTTGGATCACGACTTTAACCACTCAGTCTCAAGCTTTTCACTTGGACCTTCATGACACAAGCACATGGTTAGGGACAGCTTGATTTAGCCGCTTAGGCCTGGATTTTATTTCCTTGGGCCCTCCTATCCATTGATGCTCAAAGCCTTGGATCCTTTTTACCCTTGCCTTTTGGTTTTAAGGGCTATTGGATTTTTCTGCTTGCTTTTTCTTTTTCTTTCTAAATATATATATATATTTTTTTTCTCACAAGCTTTTTGTTTTCACTGCTTTTTCTTGCTTCAAGAATCAAATTCATGATTTTTTTCAGATCATCAATAACATTTCTCTTTGTTCATCATTCTTTCAAGAGCCAACAATTTTAACTTTCATAAACAACAAGATCAAAAATATGCACTGTTCAAGCATTCATTCAGAAAACAAAAAGTATTGTCACCACATCAATATAATTAAACTAAATTCAAGGATAAATTCGAAATTCATGTACTTCTTGTTCTTTTGAATTAAAACATTTTTTCATTTAAGAGAGGTGAAGGATTAATGGATTTTATTCATAGCTTTAAGACATGGTTACTAGATACTAATGATCATGAAGTAGAGACACAAAACATAGATAAAAACAACATTAAAAACCGAAAAATAGAAAGAAATAAGAACAAGGAATGAATCCACCTTTAGTGGCATCTTCTTCTTGAAGGACCAACAATGTCCTTAAGCTCTTCTATGTCCCTTCCTTGCCTTTGTTGCTCCTCCCTCATTGCTCTTTGGTCTTCTCTTATTTCTTGGAGAATGATGGAGTGCTCATGATGTTCCACCCTCAATTGTTCAACATTGTGGCTCAAATCTTCTAAGGAAGTGTTGAGTTGTTCCCAATAGTTGTTGGGAGGAAAGTGCATCCCTTGAGGCATCTCAGGGATTTCTTGATGATGAGCTTCCTCATGCATCTCTTGAGAACCATGAGGGATCTCTCTTGCTTGCTCCATCCTCTTCTTGGTGATGGGCTTATCCTCTTCAATGGAGATGTCTCCTTCTATGATAACTCCAGCTGAGTAACATAGATGGCAAATAAGGTGAGGAAAAGCTAGCCTTGCCATGGTGGAGGACTTGTCGGCTATTTTGTAGATTTCATTGGAGATGACCTCATGAACTTCTACTTCCTCTCCAATCATGATGCTATGAATCATGATGGCCCGATCCACAGTAACTTCAGATCGGTTGCTAGTAGGAATGATGGAGCGTTGAATGAACTCCAACCATCTTCTAGCCACATGCTTGAGGTCAAGTCTTCTTAGTTGCACTGGCTTGCCTTTGGAGTCTCTTCTCCATTGAGCTCCTTCCACACATATGTCCATTAGGACTTGGTCCGACCTTTGATTAAAGTTGACCCTTCTAGTGTAGGGGCGTTCATCTCCTTGCATCATGGGCAAGTGAAACGCCAACCTCACATTTTCCGGACTAAAATCTAAGTATTTCCCCCGAACCATTGTGAGATAATTCTTTGGATTCGGGTTCATACTTTGATCATGGTTCCTAGTGATCCATGCATTGGCATAGAACTCTTGAACCATTAAGATTCTGACTTGTTGCATGGGGTTGGTTAGGACTTCCCAACCTCTTGTTCGGATCTCATGTCGGATTTCTGGATACTCATTTCTCTTGAGCTTGAAAGGGACCTCAGGGATCACCTTCTTCTTTGGCACAACATCATAGAAGTGGTCTTGATGGCTGTTGGAGATGAATCTTTCCATCTCCCATGACTCGGAGGTGGAAGCTTTTGTCTTCCCTTTTCCTTTTTTAGAGGATACTCCGGCCTTAGGTGCCATTGATGGTAATGGAAAAACAAAAAGCTTATGCTTTTACCACACCAAACTTAAAATATTGCTCGCCCTCGAGCAAGAAAAGAAAGAAGAGAAGAAGAAGAAGAAGAGAATAGGGTAGAGAGGGGGAGATGTAGGTTCGGCTAAGTGGGAGAAGATGGGTATGTGTTGTGTGAAAATGAAGTATAATGGAAGGGTATTTATAGGGAGAGGGGGGAGTGTGTATTCGGCCATTTAGGGTGGGAATGGGTGGGAAAATGGTTTTGAATTTTTGAAGGTAGGTGGGGTTTATGGGGAAGAGTGGATGGATGTGAGTGGTGAAGGGGGTGATTGGGAAGAGGAATTGAGGTGATTGGTGAAGAGTGTTGGGAAGTGTGACATGGGGAATACAAATCACAAAAATAGGATTAGTAGGTAAGGTGGGAATATAGTAGGTGGGGATCCTGTGGGGTCCACAGATCCTGAGGTGATCCTGTGGAGTCCACAGATCCTGAGGTGTCAAGGAATTCCATCCCTGCACCAAATAGGCATGTAAATTGCCTTTGCACACCATTCTGGCGTTTAAACGCCGTGTGGTGCACATTCTGGGCGTTCAACGCCCATGTAAAGCATGTTTCTGGCGTTGAACGCCAGTTTCATGCTTGTTACTGGCGTTCAGCGCCAGCTTTTCTTCTCTGGGCACATTCCTGGCGTTCAGTGCCAGAATGTTGCTTGTTTCTGGCGTTCAGCGCCAGAATGATGCTCTGTTCTGGCATTGAACGCCGACCAGATGCATCTTACTGGCGTTGAACGCCAGCCTGTGCGTCCTCCAGGGTGGAAATTTTTTTCTTTTGCTGTTTTTGATTCTGTTTTTAATTTTTATGATTTTTTTGTGACTCCTCATGATCATGTACCTAATAAAACACAAAATAACAATAAAATAAAAATTAGATAAATAAAATTGGGTTGCCTCCCAACAAGCGCGTCTTTAATGTCAATAGCTTGACAGTGGCTCTCATGGAGCCACTAGGTGATCAGGTCAATGTTGCATAGTCCCAACACCAAACTTAGAGTTTGGATATGGGATCTTAACACCAAACTTAGAGTTTGGTTGTGGCCTCACAACACCAAACTTAGAGTTTGACTGTGGGGGCTCGTCTTGACTCTGAACTGAGTGAAGCTCTTCATGCTTACTCTCTTTTGTCACAGAGGGATGGCCATGTGCCTTAAACACAAGGTAGTCCCCATTCAATTGAAGGACTAATTCACCTCTGTTGACATCTATCACAGCTCCTGCTGTGGCTAGGAAAGGTCTTCCAAGGATGATGCAATCATCCTCTTCCTTCCTAGTGTCTAAGATTATGAAATCAGCAGGGATATAAAGGCCTTCAACCTTTACTAGTACGTCCTCTACTATTCCATAAGCTTGTCTCAATGACTTCTCTGCCAATTGTAATAAGAACAAGGCAGGTTGTACCTCAATGATCCCTAGCTTCTCCATTACAGAGAGTGGCATAAGATTTATCCCTGACCCCAGATCACACAGAGCGTTTTCAAAGATCATGGTGCCTATGGTACAAGGTATTAAGAACTTGCCAGGATCTTGTTTCTTTTGAGGTAGAATTTGCTGAACCCAGGTATCCAGTTCACTAATGAGTAAGGGAGGTTCACTTTCCCAAGTCTCATCACCAAACAACTTGGCATTCAGCTTCATGATAGCTCCTAAATATTGAGCAACTTGCTCTCCAGTTACATCTTCATCCTCTTCAGAGGAAGAATAGTCTTCAGAGCTCATGAATGGCAGAAGGAGATTTAATGGAATCTCTATGGTCTCTATATGAGCCTCAGATTCCTTTGGATCCTTAATAGGAAATTCCTTCTTGCTTGAGAGAAGTCCCAGGAGGTCTTCCTCACTAGGATTTTCGTCCTCCTCCTCCTTTGTGCATTCGGCCACATTGACTACATCAATGGCCTTGCACTCTCCTTTTGGATTCTCCTCTATATTGCTTGGGAGAATACTGGGAGGAGTTTCAATAACTTTCTTACTCAGCTGGCCCACTTGTGCCTCTAGATTTCTGATGGAGGATCTTGTTTCATTCATGAAACTGAAAGCGGCCTTTGACAGATCAGAGACTAGATTAGCTAAATTAGAGGTGTTTTGTTCAGAATTATCTGTCTGTTGCTGAGAAGATGATGGATATGGCTTGCTATTGTTCAGCCTGCTGCGTCCATCATTGTTAAAGCTTTGTTGAGGCTTTTGTTGATCCTTCCATGGAATTTGGATGATTTCTCCATGATGAGTTATAGGTGTTTCCATAAGGTTCACCCATGTAATTAACCTCTGCCATGGCAGGGTTCTCAGGATCATAAGCTTCTTTAGAAGCTGCCTCTCTAGTACTGTTGGATGCATGTTGCCATCCATTCAGATTTTGAGAGATCATGTTGACCTGTTGAGTCAATACTTTGTTCTGAGTCAATATGGCATTCAGAGCATCAATTTCAGGAACTCCTTTCTTCTGAGGTATCCCATTATTCACAGAATTCCTCTCAGAAGTGTACATGAATTGGTTGTTTGCAACCATATCAATGAGTTCTTGAGCCTCTTCAGGCGTTTTCTTTAGGTGAATAGATCCACCTGCAGAATGGTCCAATGACATTTTTGAAAATTCAGATAGACCATAATAGAATATATCTAATATGGTCCATTCTGAAAACATGTCAGATGGACATCTTTTGGTCAGCTGCTTGTATCTTTCCCAAGCTTCATAGAGGGATTCACCATCTTTTTGTTTGAAGGTTTGAACATCCACTCTCAGCTTTCTCAGCTTTTGAGGAGGAAAGAATTTATCCAAGAAGGCAGTGACCAGCTTATCCCAGGAGTCCAGGCTATCCTTAGGTTGTGAATCCAACCATATTCTAGCTTTGTCTCTTACAGCAAAAGGGAAAAGCATAAGTCTATAGACTTCAGGATCAACTCCATTCGTCTTTACAGTCTCACAGATCTGCAAGAACTCAGTTAAAAACTGATAAGGATCTTCAGATGGAAGTCCATAAAACTTGCAGTTTTGTTGTATTAAGGCAACTAGCTGAGGTTTCAGCTCAAAGTTATTGGCTCCAATGGCAGGAATGGAGATGCTTCTTCCATCAAACTTGGACGTTGGCTTTGTGAAGTCACCAAGCATTCTCCTTGCATTATTATTATTTTCGGCTGCCATCTCCTTCTCTTGTTCGAAAATTTCTAAAAGGTTGTTTCTGGATTGTTGTAATTTAGTTTCTCTTAATTTTCTCTTCAAAGTCCTTTCAGGTTCTGGATCAATTTCAACAAGAGTGCCTTTTTCCCTGTTTCTGCTCATATGAAAGAGAAGAAAACAAGAAAAGAAAGAGGAATCCTCTATGTCACAGTATAGAGATTCCTTTATGTTAGTAGAAGAAGAAAGGGGAGAAGAATCCAAACACAAGGGATATAATGAGTTCGGATTTTTAGATGAAGAGAGGTGAAGAGAAGTGTTAGTAAATAAATAATTAAATAGAATAAGAAAAGAGAGGGAGAATTTCGAAAATAATTTTGAAAAAGGGGTTAGTATTTTTTTGAAAATTAAAAGGTATTAAAATTAAAACATGAAACACTTAATTAATTAAAAAGAATTTTTGAAAAAGAGAGAGGTATTTTCGAAAATTAGAGAGGGAAAAGTAGTTAGGTGATTTTGAAAAAGATAAGAAACAAACAAAAAGTTAGTTAGTTGATTGAAAAAGATTTGAAATCAAAATTTGAAAAAGATAAGAGGATAAGAAGTTAGATAAGATATTTTGAAATCAAATTTTGAAAAAGATAAAATTTTTGAAAAAGATAAGATAAAAGATAAAAAGATTTTTAAGAAAAAGATATTTTTGAAAAAAAAGATTTAATTTTTAAAATTACTTAACAATTACTTAACTAACAAGAAACTACAAGATAAGATTCTAGAACTTAAAGATTGAACCTTTCTTAACAAGAAAGTAACAAACTTTAAATTTTTGAACCAATCACATTAATTGTTGGCTAATTTTCGAAAATTAGATGTAAAGATAGGAAAAAGATTTTGAAAATATTTGAAAAAGATTTTTGGAATTTTCGAAAAATAGAAAAAAATGAAAAAGATATAATTTTTGAAAAAGATTTTGAAAAGATAAGATTTTTAAAATTGAAATTTTGACTTGACTTGTGAGAAATAACTAATTTTTTTAAAAATTTTTGACCAAGTCAACCCAAAATTTCGAAAATTTGGAGGGAAATAAGGAAAAGATATTTTTTGATTTTTTGAAATTTTTATTGATGAGAGAGAAAAACAACAAAAATACTCAATGCATGAAATTTTTAGATCAAAACAATGAATGCATGCAAGAATGCTATGAATGTTAAGATGAACACCAAGAACACTTTGAAGATCATGATGAACATCAAGAACATAATTTTGAAAAATTTTTGATGCAAAGAAAACATGCAAGACACCAAACTTAGAAATCTTTAATGCATGGACTTTAACAAACAAAAAATGCATATGAAAAACAACAAACAACACAAAACAAGAAAACATCAAGATCAAACAAGAAGACTTGTCAAGAACAACTTGAAGATCATGAAGAACACTATGAATGCATGAGATTTTCGAAAAATGCAAGAAAAGTTTTTAAAGCATGCAATTGACACCAAACTTAAAAATTGACTCAAAACTCAAACAAGAAACACAAAATATTTTTAGTTTTTATGATTTTCTAATTTTTTTGTATTTTTATTTAATTTTTTTCGAAAAACATGGTAAAAAAAACGAAAAAGAAAAGAAAAATTTTGAAAAAGATTTTTGAAAAGAAAATTACCTAATCTGAGCAACAAGATGAACCGTCAGTTGTCCATACTCGAACAATCCCCGGCAACGGCGCCAAAAACTTGGTGTTGTTGCCGGATCAACTTGGTGCTGTGGTTGCACGTAATTGTAATTCAAATAGTCCCCGGCAACGGCGCCAAAAAGTTGGTGGACGAAATTCTGATCACATGCTCTTTGTACTTGTATGAAATTTAATAATTGGCTTTATTTGAATTCACAACTCCGTTCAACTAACCAGCAAGTGTACTGGGTCGTCCAAGTAATAAACCTTACGCGAGTAAGGGTCGATCCCACAGAGATTGTTGGTATGAAGCAAACTATGGTCACCTTGTAAATCTCAGTTAGGCAGATTAAATTGGTTTATGGATTTTCGAATAATTAATAATAAATAGAAAATAAAAAGGGATAGAAATACTTATGTAATTCAATAGCGGGAATTTCAGATAGGTGTATGGAGGTGCTGTGCTCCTCTTGAAACTCTACTTCACTATTCACTCTTTCTTCAATCCTCCTTACTCCTTTCCATGGCAAGCTGTATGTAGGACATCACCATCATCAATGGCTACTTTTAATCCTCTCGAGAAAATGGTCCTATGCGCTGTCACTGCACGGCTAATCGTCTGGAGGAATCACCCTTGGTTGATAGCTACATCCCATCCTCTCAGTGAAAATGGTCCAAATGCTCTGTCACGGCACGGCTAATCATCTGTCGGTTCTCAATCAGGTTGGAATAGAATCCATTGATTCTTTTGCGTTTGTCATCACGCCCAGCCTTCAGGAGTTTGAAGCTCGTCACAGTCATTCAATACCGGAATCCTACTCGGAATACCACAGACAAGGTTAGACTTTCCGGATTCCCAGGATCCTACTCGAAATACCACAGACAAGGTTAGACTTTCTGGATCCCCATGAATGCCGCCATCTATCTAGCTTATACCACGAAGATTCTGTTGGGGAATCTAAGAGATATGCGCCCGGCCTAAGGTAGAACGGAAGTGGTTGTCAGTCACGCGCGTTCATAGGTGAGAATGATGATGAGTGTCACGGATCATCACATTCATCAAAGTGTTGTGCAACGTATATCTTGGAATAAGAATAAAAGAGATTTGAATAGAAAGTAATAGTAATTGTATTGAAACTTGAGGTACAGCAGAGCTCCACACCCTTAATCTATGGTGTGTAGAAACTCCACCGTTGAAAATACATAAGTGAAAGGTTCAGGCATGGCCGAGTGGCCAGCCCCCTAAAACGTGCTCAATGGCCCCTTAGAATGAAGAATAAAACAAAACTGAGACCAAAGATGAAATGTGGTCAAAAGACATCTAATACAATAGTTAAATGTTCTATTTATAATAAACTAGCTCCTAGGGTTTACATGAGTAAGTAATTGATGCATAAATCCACTTCCGGGGCCCACTTGGTGTATGTTTGGGCTGAGCTTGATCTATCCACGAGCTGAGGCTTTTCTTGGAGTTGAACTCCAAGTTATGACGTGTTTTGGGCGTTCAACTCCAGATCATGACGTTTTTCTGGCGTTTAACTCCAGACAGCAGCATGTACTTGGCGTTCAACGCCAAGTTACGTCATCAATTTCCGAATAAAGTATGGACTATTATATATTGCTGGAAAGCTCTGGATGTCTACTTTCCAACGCCATTGAGAGCGCGCCATTTGGAGTTCTTTAACTCCAGAAAATCCATTTCGAGTGCAGGGAGGTCAGATTCCAACAACATCAGCAGTCCTTTTGTCAGCCTTTTTCAGAGTTTTGCTCAAGTCCCTCAATATTAGCCAGAATTTACCTGAAATCATAGAAAAACACACAAACTCATAGTAAAGTCCAGAAATGTGAATTTAACATAAAAACTAATGAAAACATCCCTAAAAGTAGCTTGAACTTATTAAAAACTACCTAAAAACAATGCCAAAAAGCGTATAAATTATCCGCTCATCACTATCCTAAACTAATCAAAGATCTAAACAAGGGGTATTTGTTGTTTTCTGCTTTAAGGCTTGTGATGTGCTAAAATTAAGAACAAATGGGTTTACCATAGGCTCAAAGTTGGCTAACAATAGAAGATAAAGGGTAGGCTATTTGGGTAAGTGAGCTATTTGAAACAATGGCTTTAGTCATATGCATGCATTCATACACAAAATAATGGTTCTATGAAAAAGGATACTTCAAGCAAGTTGAAAGAAAACAATTTCAATTCAATCAATGGTATGCCCTTAAACGAATTTCATGAAAACTTCTTGTTGTTTTTACCAAACGTATTCAATCTAACATGCAACATGCAAGTATTTACTACTATAATACTATAAGCATTAAAGAAATATATACAAACAAACCAACCCAAACAAAGTGCAACTAAGAACAAAAATTGCAAAAAAAATTGAAGAAAAATAATATTGCAAAGTGTATAAGAAAATTATTTTACCCCCTCGTAGTTGGTGATCCTCCCCCACACTTAAATTGTGCACGGTCCTCCGTGCATACACATGATCCGGGGGATGAAGGACTATGAGGCTCCACCTTCAGCTGGTGGGCTCCGGGGGCTCCGGTTGCTTTGTAAACAAATAAATAACAATTGAGGAAAAGTAAGATGTGTGTGGTATGATAAAAGGCAATGTGTGTATTCAAAATGCGCGCACAATTTAGAACACAAACATTGGCGGGGTAAAAATAACAACCACCTATTCAAAAGAAATAGGATGCGTTCCTCAATTAAGTATCCTAGGTTGCAAGTGAAGCATGAACAAAACATAAGGCACAAGCAACCCTAGGTAACACAAAAGTGAATTGAGTATTTGATTTTGGTTATTGAAATTGTGCATGTGAAAGCACAAAATTGGTATAAAATAGCACAATAAACAACAACCAATCCATTAATGAAACGAAAAACTACTTATTCATCATGACACATAAAGAAAAAGTCACATGGTAGAGATACTTGTTACAAAAAGTGATAAGCTTGATAAGAATCAAGTTAAGTCACTCAAACAAATGCCAAGCATGAACAAGGAATAAGTACCGGACATATGCTGAAATTGATATGAAAATCATGATGAGCAAGTAATTCTAACTCAATTCACTAAAGTAAAAGTGCACAATTCAAAATGCCAAAAAAGGGTAAAGTCTAATACATATGGTAGCTGCAACATATGAATCAAACTCACAATTCACTTAGGCAATCAAACAAAGCTTAAATGTTTAGTGCACACATTTATCAAAATTGAAACCAAATTCAAGCAAGAAGCAACCCAATTAACATCAACAAACACTTGCAACTTATTTACTTAACAAACAACTAAACTAAATCTAAT
The DNA here is from genome assembly GCF_003086295.3 of Arachis hypogaea. Classification (NCBI taxonomy): domain Eukaryota; kingdom Viridiplantae; phylum Streptophyta; class Magnoliopsida; order Fabales; family Fabaceae; genus Arachis; species Arachis hypogaea. The sequence continues at coordinate 60,724,306 of NC_092040.1, forward strand.
ATAATTACTAAAGTGAAACTGAAACGTAAACAAAATGGACAAGAACAAGTAGAAAATAGGGTGAAAAGAGAAGAAGAGGGAGGAAGAGAAAAGAAGAGAAGAAGGAGAGAGAAGAGAAAAAGAGAAAAGAAGCATAATAATGAGAAAACAAATGTGTGTGTATGCATAGATACGTGTGCGTACGCACACTATGAGGAAAAAGAAAGGTGTACGCTCGCACACTCTATGCAAGCGCTTTTGGCAGAAGAGGGATTAAGAAGTGTGCGTGCACACAACGGTGTGCGCACACACAGAAGATATTTTTCAGGCATGGATCATGTACATGCGCATACGGGTTTATGCACACGCACAGAAGCAAAAGGGGTGGGGTTCATGCGCACAGGCTGTACCAACGCTCCCACCAGAAAATAAAGATAGAGTTACTCATGTAATTCAATGATGGGAATTTCAGATAAGTGTCTGGAGATGCTTGTCCCTGTTAGATCTCTGCTTTCATACTGCCTTCCTTTAATCATTCTTATTCCTTTCCATGGCAAACTATACGTAGGGAATCACTGTTGTCAATGGCTATATCCCATCCTCTTAGTGAAAAAGGTCCAAATGCTCTATCACAGCACGGCTAATCATCTGTCAGTTCTTGATCATGTTGGAATAGAATCCCTTGATTCTTTTGCATTTGTCATCACGCCCAACAATCGCGAGTTTGAAGCTCGTCACAATCATTCAATCCCGGAATTCTACTCGGAATACCACAGACAAGGTTAGACTTTTTGGATTCTCATGAATGCCACCATCAATTCTAGCTTATACCACGAAGATTCTGATTAAGGAATCCAAGAGATATGCGCCCGGTCTAAGGTAGAACGGAAGTGGTTGTCAGTCACGTGTTCATAGGTGAGAATGATGATGAGTGTCACGGATCATCATATTCATCATGTTGAAGTGCAACGAATATCTTAGAATAAGAACAAGCGGAATTGAATAGAAAATAGTAATAATTGCATTGAAACTTGAGGTACAGCAGAGCTCCACACCCTTAATCTATGGTGTGTAGAAACTTCACCGTTAAAAATACATAGGTGATGAAGGTCCAGGCATGGCCGAATGGCCAGCCCCCAAAACGTGATCAATAGTCTCCTAAGATGCATAATAAAATAAAACTGAGACCAAAGATGTCTAATACAATAGTAAAATATCCTATTTATACTAGACTAGCTACTAGGGTTTACATAAATAAGTAATTGATGCACAAATCCACTTCCGGAGCCCACTTGGTGTGTATTTGGGCTGAGCTTGATCTTTACACAAGCTGAGGCTTATCTTGGAGTTGAACGCCAAGTTGTAACATGTTTTTGGCGTTCAACTCTGGTTCGTGACGTGTTTCTGGCGTTTGACTCCAGAATGCAGCATGGAACTGGTGTTGAGCGCCAGTTTACGTCATCTAATCTGGAATAAAGTGTGGACTATTATATAGTGCTGGAAAGCTTTGGATGTCTATTTCCAATGCCATTGAGAGCGTGCCATTTAGAGTTCTGTAGCTCCAGAAAATCCATTTCGAGTGCAGGGAGGTCAGATTCCAACAGCATCAGCAGTCCTTTGTCAGCCTTTTATCAGAGTTTTGCTCAGGTCCCTCAATTTCAGCCAGAAAATACCTGAAATCACAGAAAAACACATAAACTCATAGTAAAGTCCAGAAATGTGAATTTAGCATAAAAACTAAAGAAAACATCCCTAAAAGTAACTAGATCATACTAAAAACTACCTAAAAATAATACCAAAAAATGTATAAATTATCCGCTCATCAGAGCACAACTCTTGGTGCGGAATTTACAACCACAAACTAACCGGCAAGTGCATCGGGTCATACCAAGTAGTACCTCAAGTGAATGAGGGTTGATCCCACGAGGATTGATGGACTAAGCAACAATGGTTAAGTGATTTACTTAGTTAGACAAACAGAAAATGGTGTTTGAGAGTTCAAAGAGCATTAAACAGTAAATTCAGAATATCAGAAGACAGGCAAGAAAATAAATTGGGAATAAAATATGGAGAAAGTAGTTAAGGCTTCAGAGTTATCTATTTTTCAGATTGACCTTTCTTATTAATTTATTTTAATTATGCAAGATTTAATTCCTGGCAAACCATATATGACTAAACCCTAATTCATTAGACCTTTTTAGTCTCCTATAAAATTCATCAACCGCCAATTCTTTGGTCAATTAATTCCAATTAGAGGGTGAAGTTCAATTCTAGTTTATATGCCACAAAAATCCCAATTATCCAAATATAAGAAGATTATATGTCACGTATCCCGTTAAGTCCAGATAATTAGAATTTAGGAGAAATTGTTTTCAAGCTGTTGTTCAAGTAAAAAGCTTTTCCAAGTTATACAAGAACTCAATTAGAAAGAGGGTCATACTTCCGTTCCACCCAAATTCATAAGATAAAGAATGAAAGAAATTCTTAAATTATAAATCAGGACATGAATTAAAATAAAAAAACAATAGAATCAATCCATACAAATAGACAGAGCTCCTAACCTTAACAGTGGAGGTTTAGTTGCTCATGGAAAAAAGTGAAAATGAGGATTCTGGTAAACTGTAAATTGGGCTGAGGTGGAATAATTCCCAGAAGAAAAGTTTTTCTTTTTATATCTAATCCTAATTAATTTAAAATATATTTTCTAAATCTAAAATAATATCTTTTCCTATTTTAAAATAAAAATTAAATTTAAATCAGAATTAATTAATAATCCGTGCGAGCCTTGTAAGCGTGGGGACCACTTGACTTCACTAGGATCCACGCCTAACTTGGGGAATAACTGCACCTTACTTGAGGGATGCAGGGAGTTTTGGCGTGTTGAACTCACATGGTGCGCCTAACTTGAAGAATGGAGTGCTACGTTATGTGTTGTTGTTATGCTTGGCGCCTAACTTGATAAATCTCAAGTTAGGCGCAGCCTTGGCAGCATTGATGGAGAAGAAGTATAGACTATTATATATTGTTGGAAAGCGAAGGAAGTTAGCTTTCCAACGCCACTAAAATCACGTCTATTGGACCTCTGTAGCTTGAGATATTCAGGTTTGAGTAAAGAGAGGTCAAGACTGACAGCATCATTCGTCTTCTTCTCTTTCTCTGCAGAAACTCCATCGAATCCACTCGAATGCAACCTAAAATAAACAGAATTGCACACGACTCAAAGTAACATCCATAGTGGCTAAAAGATAATTAATTCTTGATTAAACCCAACAAATTAAATGCAAATTCACTAGGAAAAGATAGGAAAGATGCTCACACATCAACGCTCTCCTGGGCCTAACACGCTCTCGTGCAAGCTTACCAAGCAGCATCCAAGAGAGTGCCAACACACCTAAAGGACCATGAAGCTTGATTTTTGGTCCAACTTCAAGCAACCAAAGCCCACATTTCATTGTAATTTACTTTCAATTTCATTTAAGTTTGTAATTTAGGAGAGCCTATATAAAAGCCTTAGGTTTACAAAAAAAAGGAGATAACACATTGGGTGGAGACCAATTCGAAATTCTATGAATTGGCATACTCGACTGGGAGTGGGTCTTCGGACCCCTCCCCTCATACACTCTTCTTCTCTTCCACTTATTTTCTTACTTTGTAAACATTTTAGTTATAAATCTTTACTTTTCATTTTAGTTATGCATCTTTAATTTTCATTTGTATTATGCATTACTAACTCTTTTCATTTAGGAAAGGAGCTTTTTTTCAATTTTGATTGAATTGATGTTTATTTCTTCTTCATTCTATCTTCATACTTGGATATCTATTAGAGTCCTTGCCAGAGAGTTCTGTTCTTCAAAGATCCTTGGATCTGTTAGAACCCTGTTGTGAGCCTCGAGAAAGGGATCATAGGGTTTAGTTTGAGCTCTCTTGGCATAATGAAGTTGATCTTGATTTAGAGATTGGTATGTGACATGTAACCACTCTAATATTGGGGTCTTTAGAATTATGTAGTATGATATTAGAAATAAATTTGCTTGTTGTATCTAAGGGAAAGTATTTGTGCTTCATAGATCCAATCACTACCGAGAGGGGGATTGGATCTACTTGAATCTCCATGTGAGCCTTGAGAAAGGAATCATGGAATTCAGTTTGAGGCTTATTCCTCACAATTCGCTTGATCAATATAGTCTTAGTTGGTATGTGACATGTAACCTCTTTGAGTTGAGATCCTGAGGGTTGTATGGCTTTTGGATTAGAAATTGAGGTTCACCCCTTCTCATGAACAATTAGATCAAGAGATTGGCAATTGATTGTGTTAAGGAAAATTGAGTTGCCAAGAGATTGGAATTCAATTATTGATAATCAGCCATGGATACTTCATATGATTGAGAAGGAGTGAGACCCACTGATTCAAGAGAAATCAACATCTCCAATCCCTTATGTTTTCTATCTTTACTTTCCGTCATTTACTTTCTTGCACTTTATTTCCTTGCACGTTATTTCCTTGTACTTTTATTTCTTTCACTATATTTTCCTGTACTTTGCTTTTTTTGCTCTTTGAATTTCCAGCACTTTATATTCTTGCCACCTACTTTCCTTGCATTTATTGCTTTCATTTAATTTTTGGGTCATTTACATTTCTTATTGCTTATCATTCAACTATGTTTGTCTAACTAGAATAATCAATTTACTATTGATTGCTTAATGTTTTAATCCTCGTGGGATAAACCTCACTCTTGTGAGTTTTATTACTTGATACGACCTGGTATACTTGCCGGTAGTTATTACGGAGAATTAATTTTTTCGTCATCAAGTTTTTGGCGCCGTTTCCGGGGATCAATTGTGATTAACAAACTACCGGTGGTTGATTACCTAGATTAGACACTTTTTCTTTCTTTGTTTTAGTCATTTCTTTGCTTTTAATTCTTCCTTTTATTTTTGTCACCAACTGTTTGTGTTAATGCTTACCAAGAAATCTCTACTCGCGACATCTTTTTCTCTTGGTGATTGTGTTATTAACATATAACAGTTTCTTTTACTTAGTTTTCCTTCAAATAAATTGGCATATAATTTCATTCTAAGTTTGGTGTTGCTATGAAACAAATTTAATTTTCAATCTTCACTAGATACTTCCATCAATTTCAATTGAAAGTGTCACACTAAGTTTGGTGTCGCCACTTATCTTTCATGCAATGTATCATGCACACCCCACTTGTTTATGCAATCACAATGTCTCTGTTTTTTGTGCCTTCATTGTTATCTTTTCTAAATTTTGCTTTCCTAACCACATGCAGTACTCACATTTCAATTATCAAGACATTCATGATCCATCATAAACCCCATCACCACTATATTATTTGTGCTTGAAGACAAGCAATCATCCTAAGTTGGAGTGGTAAGGGAAAGAATAAGGAGGAAAGGGACAACAACAATGAAGATGAACTACAAGGTGGTACTGTTCCTTTTCCTCTTATTCGTTTCCAGTACATTCAATTGTATGGTTGTCTCTTATTTTCTTTGTATGCATGTGTGTTGTGAATAAGCATAGCTTGATTGCTGAATTGTAACATGTTGCTGTGATATTATAACTACCATCTTGAATTTTTTTATTTCAAAGCAATTTAGTTTCATGATCACAAACAAACAAGGTCATTAAAGAAGAAGTTAGCATGAGCATATAAGCATTGGGAGGCTAGCGTGACTATTGTTGCTCAATTGCATTTGAATTTGTTTAATTGAAGTTTTCATCTAGGAAATTTTATGAAATTTTTAAAATCATTAAAACCTTAAAGAAGTAAATGCAATTAAGGCAAAAAAAGAAAAAGGGAAAGAATGAGAAAGCTGAAGGCTCTGAGTACCAATGACAATTCATTTGACAAGTACTTATGGTGTTTATATATCAAGCAAAAAGTTTGAAAACAAAACACTTAGAGTCAAGGCTATGCTCAAGTGCAAAAGCACTCTCTCAAAGCTCAAGGCTCTGAGCATCAATGATTAGAGAGTAAAGAAAAGAAACAAATGAGATAAAAAGAGTCCTCTAATTAATTGCTTGTGGTGCTTATGTATCAAGTGGTAATACTTGAAAACAAAGTATTTAGAGTCGTAACTTTCAATAAATGGTGCAAAGCACCCAAGAAGCTAAGCTAAGAAGAGAATGAAAAAGCTTGCTTCAAGGAAGGAACATAAAGAAAAAATTTCATAAAGTGAGCTAGAAGGAAAGATCAATCATTCAAATATCCTTTGTGATTGTAGCATGCATAAGAAACTAGCCAACCATGAACATTACATTGCCATTCTTCTTGCCTTGGATTGCCAAACCTTATTGCATGATTCTTTTCTTGCTTGAGGACAAGCAAAGTTTAAGTTTGGTGTTGTGATGACTGTGCATCATGTATTTTTCTATGCTTTTTCACATTAAAATTTAATTATTCAAGCTTAATTATTAAGTGTTTTTGTGCTTAAATCGTAGATTACTTTCATCTCTTTTATTTGATTTATGTTGTAGAAAATGTAAGTAAAAAGCACAAAATAAGCACGAAAAATAAAAAAGCAACTTGACCAAAAATGGCGCTCGAATTGTGGCGCTCACAAGGAAACGTAGCGCTGCACTGGGAGGCCCCTACGCTCGCTTCCAACGCTCACTATCACACTCACAAAACAAGGCCAAAACCAAGGGTCACGCGTATGCGTGGGCGACTCGTACGCGTGATAGGAAGGATCAGTGCTTGACTCCAAAGCTAGGAGCACCTTCGATAAGGGTCACGCGTACGCCTGGACGACGCCTATGCATGACAAGGCTGACAGCGCCACGCTCGTTGCAATGCTCACACCAAAGAAAGCCATAACATAGCGCTCATTACAACGCTCTTGTTCAAGTTCGCTGGGGAGCCCCAAAATGGAGGTCACACGTACGCGTGACTAGCGCTCGCTCTCATGCTATCGTGTAGGCTCGCGAAAGAGCACATCGTTCTCCTGGGCCTGACATGCTCTCGTGCAAGCTTGATAACAAGAATTTCTTGTACGGTTTGGAATCAAGAATCAATTCGTCGGTAGCATAGTCCAAACCAACAATGAATTTTCACAATCAAATGTTTACAAATTCTAATTACCCGAAAGTATTTAAACCTCGGGTCGTCTTTCCTAGGAGTTGCAATGAAATGTACAATCATTGGCTATGAGAGAGCATGGGAATTGGGAATTTAAGAAAGTAAGAAATGTAAATAGCAAGAAAGCAAATAAACATGCAAGGAATGTAAATGGCAATTCGAAGCAAGAATTGGGGAATTTAGGATTCCTGTCCTAGTTATGGACCACAAACATGGCAATTGTGTGGGGTCAATCGAAATTAGTCAATCCTCCCTGAGAATTAGTCCAAAGGGCATAATTGGTCTCAATCCATAAGTCCTAGTCAACTCACTAATTACTTAATGAAAGACTAGCGTCAATGGAAACCAAACCAATTAGCCATTCCCACACTATGCGGAATGGACATCCACATCTCAATTCCACCCAAACACCCGATTTCTCAACCAAGAGTGTGCAAACTAAACATGCAAGAAATTAAACATGCAAGAAATAAAGGTCAAAGCAATAAAAGTCAAAAGCAATAAAATGCAAGGAAAGGAAACTTCAAATGCAAGAAACCTATTGGCAAGTAATTGAGAGCTAAGGTTACCTATCCTAGACATTGACCACAAACATATGATGATTATGAAGAGTTAATCCTACTTAGTTAACCTTATATCGAAGATAAGTCAAATAAGCATAGTTGATTCCAATATCTAAATCCTATGTCAACACTAAGGGGTCACATAGTGTCAAGAGAGACCAAATCAACTAACTACTCTAATGTATCAAACAAGAATGGACATTAATGACTCAATGATCACCAAAGTCATCAATTTCAAGCCAAGAATGGAGAAAAACTATGTAAAAACTAAGCCAAGCATTTTATCAAATACTTGGTGTGCATAAAAATAAAATAATATTAAATTTTATTAAAAATAAATTCTAACTACCAAGTGCAAGAAAATTATAACAACAACTAAAGAAAGCAATAAATGAACATAAAACATAAATTGCATTAATTGAAAATTAAAATAACAAAAGTATCCATAAACATGAATATGATAAGATAAAGGAAATAACAAAAGAAAGGAAGAAGAACAAAGATGCAATAACAATAAATGACAAGAAAAAGTAAATGAAAACAAGAATTAAAAGTAGAAATTACAAGAAATTAAACTAAAGAACCCTAATTCTAGAGAGAGGGGGGAGCTTCTTGGTGGACGAAATTGTGATTCACTTGTTATTCCATTTTGCAAAATTCATTGCTTTTCATTCCCTGGTAATGGCGCCAAAAACATGATGCCAATACCATAGTTCACAACTTCGTTCAACTAACCAGCAAGTGTACTGGGTCGTCCAAGTAATAAACCTTACGCGAGTAAGGATCGATCCCACAGAGATTGTTGGTATGAAGCAAGTTATGGTCACCTTGTAAATCTCAGTTAGGCAGATTAAATGGTTATGGGTTTCGAAAATTAATAATAAATAGAAAATAAAAAGGGATAGAAATACTTATGTAAATCAATAGTGAGAATTTCAGATAGGTGTATGGAGATGCTGTGCTCCTCTTGAAACTCTACTTCACTACTCACTCTTCCTTCAATCCTTCTTACTCCTTTCCATGGCAAGCTGTATGTAGGGCATCACCATCAGCGGTGGCTACTTTCAATCCTCTCGGGAAAATGATCCTATGCGCTGTCACTGCACGGCTAATCGTCTGGAGGCATCACCCATGGTTGATGGCTACATCCCGTCCTCTCAGTGAAAACGTTCCTATGCTCTGTCACAGCACGGCTAATCATCTGTCGGTTCTCAATCAGGTTGGAATAGAATCCATTGATTCTTTTGCGTCTGTCACTAACGCCCAGCCTTCAGGAGTTTGAAGCTCGTCACAGTCATTCAATACCGGAATCCTACTCGGAATACCACAGACAAGGTTAGACTTTCCGGATTCCCAGGATCCTACTCGGAATACCACAGACAAGGTTAGACTTTCCGGATCCTCATGAATGCCGCCATCTATCTAGCTTATACCACGAAGATTCTGTTGGGGAATCTAAGAGATATGTGCCCGGCCTAAGGTAGAACGGAAGTGGTTGTCAGTCACGCACGTTCATAGGTGAGAATGATGATGAGTGTCACGGATCATCATATTTATCAAAGTTAAGTGTACCGTATATCTTGGAATAAGAATAAAAGGGAATTGAATAAAAAGAAATAGTGATTGTATTGAAACTTGAGGTACAGTAGAGCTCCACACCCTTAATCTATGGTGTGCAGAAACTCCACTGTTGAAAATACATAAGTAAAAGGTTCAGGCATGGCCGAATGGCCAGCCCCCCTTGAATGTGATCAATAGTCTCCTAAGATGAAGAATGATACAAAACTGAGACCAAAGATGTCTAATACAATAGTAACTTATCCTATTTATACTAGACTAGCTACTAGGGTTTACATGAGTAAGTAATTGATGCATAAGTTCACTTCCGGGGCCCACTTGGTGTATGTTTGGGCTGAGCTTGATCTATCCACGAGCTGAGGCTTTACTTGGAGTTGAACTCCGAGTTATAACGTGTCTTGGGCGTTCAACTCCGGATCATGATGTTTTTCTGGCGTTTAACTCCAGACAGCAGCATGTACTTGGCGTTCAACGCCAAGTTACGTCATCAATTTCCGAATAAAGTATGGACTATTATATATTTCTGGAAAGCTCTGGATGTCTACTTTCCAACGCCGTTGAGAGCGCGTCAATTGGAGTTCTGTAGCTCCAGAAAATCCATTTTGAGTGCAGGGAGGTCAGATTCCAACAGCATCAGCAGTCCTTTTGTCAGCCTTTTTCAGAGTTTTGCTCAAGTCCCTCAATTTCAGCCAGAATTTACCTGAAATCACAGAAAAACACACAAACTCATAGTAAAGTCCAGAAATGTGAATTTAACATAAAAACTAATGAAAACATCCCTAAAAGTAGCTCAAACTTACTAAAAACTACCTAAAAACAATGCCAAAAAGCGTATAAATTATCCGCTCATCACTTCTCTCTCTAGCAAAACTAAACAAAAACATGTAAAAACCTAAATCTAAGTGCTCCCCCCTTCTCCAAGCTTCAATTTGGCTTGAAATAGCTTCAGAAATTAGTTGGATTGGGTTTTGAGACCCAAAAATCGCTGCCAGAGAGTTGCAATTGATGAGGTCACATGCAGAAACCTGTGCAGACGCACAGATGTGTGTATCCGCACACATGCTGAATCCTAACTTGTGTGTACGCACAAGTAACTGTGCGTACGAACACTTAGACTTATGTTCACTGGTGGACGAAATTGTGATTCATTCTCTTTGTATTTGCATGAGATTTATTTAATGGCTCTTTGCTATGTGTGGACACAACTCCGTTCAACTTAACCAGCAAGTATACTGGGTCATCCAAGTAATACCTTACGTGAGTAAGGGTCGATCCCATAGAGATTGTTGGTATGAAGCAAGCTATGGTTACCTTGTAAATCTCAGTCAGGCAGATTAAATGGTTTATGATAAGTTCGAAAATAAATAATAAACAGAAAATAAAATAGGATAGAAATACTTATGTAGATCAATAGTGGGAATTTCAGATAGGCGTATGGAGATGCTGTGCTCCTCTTGAATCTCTACTTTCATATTACATTCATCCAATTCTTTTTACTCCTTTCCACGGCAAGCTGTATGTAGGGCATCACCGTTGTCAATGGCTACATCCCATCCTCTCAGTGAAAATGGTCCTATGTCTGTCACAGCACGACTAATCATCTGTCGGTTCTCAATCAGGTTGGAATAGAATCCCTTGATTCTTTTGCGTCTGCCACTAACGCCCAGCCTTCAGGAGTTTGAAGCTCGTCACAGTCATTTAATCCCAGAATCCTACTCGGAATACCATAGACAAGGTTAGCCTTTTCGGATTCCCGGAATCCTACTCGGAATACCACAGACAAGGTTAGACTTTCCGGAAGTGGTTGTCAGTCACGCGCGTTCATAGGCGAGAATGATGATGAGTGTCACGGATCATCACATTCATCAAGTTGAGGTGCAACGTATATCTTGGAATAAGAATAAGGAGAATTAAATAGAAAATAGTAGTAGTTGTATTGAAACATGAGGTACAGCAGAGCTCCACACCCTTAATCTATGGTGTGTAGAAACTCCACCATTGAAAATACATAAGTGAAAGGTTCAGGCATGGCCGAGAGGCCAGCCCCCATGATCTGAGAACTAATCGTCCCAAGATGAAACGTGGTCCCCCAAAAAGACTACTAATACACTAGTAAAAAGTCTTATTTATACTAAACTAGCTACTAGGGTTTACATGAGTAAGTAATTGATGCATAAATCCACTTCTGGGGCCCACTTGGTGTGTGTTTAGGCTGAGCTTGATCTATCCACAAGCTGAGGCTTTTATTAGAGTTGAACGCCGAGTTATAGCGTGTTTCTGGCGTTCAACTCCGGGTTGTGACGTGTTTCTGGCGTTTGACTCCAGACAGCAGCATGTACTTGGCGTTGAGCGCCACTTTACATCGTCAATTCCTGAATAAAGTATGGACTATTATATATTCCTAGAAAGCTCTGGATGTCTACTTTCCAACGCCATTGAGAGCGCACCATTTGAAGTTCTGTAGCTCCAGAAAATCCATTTTGAGTGCAGGGAGGTCATATTCCAACAACATCAGCAGTCCTTTTGTCAGCCTCTTTCAGAGTTTTGTTCAAGTCCCTCAATTTCAGCCAGAAATTACCTGAAATTACAGAAAAACACACAAACTCATAGTAAAGTCCAGAAATGTGAATTTAACATAAAAACTAATGAAAACATCCCTAAAAGTAGCTTGAACTTACTAAAAACTACCTAAAAACAATGCCAAAAAGCGTATAAATTATCCGCTCATCACAACACCAAACTTAAATTGTTGCTTGTCCCCAAGCAACTGAAAATCAAATAGGATAAAAAGAAGAGAATATACTATAAATTCCAAAATATCAATGAATATTAATTCTAATTAGATGAGCGGGACTTGTAGCTTTTTGCTTCTGAACAGTTTTGGCATCTCACTTTTTCCTTTGAAGTTTAGAATGATTGGCATCTCTAGGAACTTAGAATTTCAGATAGTGTTATTGATTCTCCTAGTTAAGTATGTTGATTCTTGAACACAGCTACTTTTATGAGTCTTGCCCGTGGCCCTAAGCACTTTATTTTCCAGTATTACCACCGGATACATAAATGCCACAGACACATGACTGGGTGAACCTTTTCAGATTGTGACTCAGCTTTGCTAGAGTCCCCAGTTAGAGGTGTCCAGAGCTCTTAAGCACACTCTTTTGCTTTGGATCACGACTTTAACCACTCAGTCTCAAGCTTTTCACTTGGACCTGCATGACACAAGCACATGGTTAGGGACAGCTTGATTTAGCCGCTTAGGCCTGGATTTTATTTCCTTGGGCCCTCCTATCCATTGATGCTCAAAGCCTTGGATCCTTTTTACCCTTGCCTTTTGGTTTTAAGGGCTATTGGCTTTTTCTGCTTGTTTTTTCTTTTTCTTTCTATTTTTTCGCCATTTTTTTTCGCAAGCTTTTTACTTTTCATTGCTTTTTCTTGCTTCAAGAATCAATTTTCATGATTTTTCAGATTGTCAATAACATTTCTCTTTGTTCATCATTCTTTTAAGAGCCAACAGTTTTAACAGTCATAAACAACAAGATAAAAAATATGCACTGTTCAAGCATTCATTCAGAAAACAAAAAGTATTATCACCACATCAATATAATTGAACTAAATTCAAGGATAAATTCGAAATTCATGTACTTCTTGTTCTTTTGATTAAAAACATTTTTCATTTAAGAGAGGTGAAGGATTAATGGAATTATTCATAACTTTAAGACATAGTTACTAAACACTAATGATCATGAAGTAGAGACACAAAACATAAATGAACACAACATAAAAACCGAAAAGCAGAAAGAAATAAGAACAAGGAATGAATCCACCTTAGTGGCATCTTCTTCTTGAAGGACCAACAATGTCTTTAAGCTCTTCTATGTCCCTTCCTTGCCTTTGTTGCTCCTCCCTCATTGCTCTTTGATCTTCTCTTATTTCATGGAGAATGATGGAGTGCTCATGATGTTCCACCCTTAATTGTTCCACATTGTAGCTCAAATCTTCTAAGGAAGTGTTGAGTTGTTCCCAATAGTTGTTGGGAGGAAAGTGCATCCCTTGAGGCATCTCAGGGATTTCTTGATGATGAGCTTCCTCATGCATCTCTTGAGATCCGTGGAGGGTCTCTCTTGCTTGCTCCATCCTCTTCTTGGTGATGGGCTTATCCTCCTCAATGGAGATGTCTCCTTCTATGATAACTCCAACTGAGTAACATCGATGGCAAATAAGGTGAGGAAAAGCTAGCCTTGCCATGGTGGAGGGCTTTTCGGCTATTTTGTAGATTTCATTGGAGATGACTTCATGAACTTCTACTTCCTCTCCAATCATGATGCTATGAATCATGATGGCCCGATCCACAGTAACTTCAGATCGGTTGCTAGTGGGAATGATGGAGCGTTGAATGAACTCAAACCATCCTCTAGCCACAGGCTTGAGGTCCAATCTTCTTAGTTGAACTGGCTTGCTTTTGGAGTCTCTTTTTCATTGAGCTCCTTCCACACATATGTCCATTAGGACTTAGTCCAACCTTTGATTAAAGTTGACCCTTCTAGTGTAGAGGCGTACATCTCCTTGCATCACGGGCAAGTGGAACGCCAACCTCACATTATCCGGACTAAAATCTAAGTATTTTCCCCGAACCATTGTGAGATAATTCTTTGGACTCGAGTTCATACTTTGATCATGGTTCCTAGTGATCCATGCATTGGCATAGAACTCTTGAACCATTAAGATTCCGACTTGTTGCATGGGGTTGGTTTGGACTTCCCAACCTCTCCTTCGGATCTCATGTCGGATCTCCGGATACTCATTTTTCTTGAGCTTGAAAGGGACCTCAGGGATCACCTTCTTCTTTGCCACAACATCATAGAAGTGGTCTGGATGGAATTTGGAGATGAATCTTTCCCTCTCTCATGACTCGGAGGTGGAAGCTTTTGTCTTCCCTTTTCTTTTTCTAGAGGATTCTCCGGCCTTAGGTGCCATTGATGGTAATGGAAAAACAAAAAGCTTATGCTTTTACCACACCAAACTTAAAATATTGCTCGCCCTCAAGCAAGAGAAGAAAGAAGAGAAGAAGAAGAAGAAGAAAATATGGATGAGAGTGAGGGATGGTGTTTCGGCCAAGGTGTAGAAGAGGGGGTTTGTGTTGTGTGAAAATGAAGTAGAATGGAAGGGTATATATAGGGAAAGGGGAGAGGGTAGGTTCGGCCATGTAGGGTGGGTTTGGGTGGGAAAGTGTTTTTGAATTTTGAAGGTAGGTGGGGTTTATGGGAAAGAGTGGATGGATGTGAGTGGTGAAGGGGGTAATTGGGAAGAGAGATTGAAGTTGTTGGGAAGTGTGACATGGGGAAGAGTGTTATAGGATTAGGAGGTAAGGTGGGAATATGTTAGGTGGGGATCCTGTGGGGTCCACAGATCCTGAGGTGATCCTGTGGGGTCCACAGATCCTGAGGTGTCAAGGAATTACATCCCTGCACTAAATAGGCATGCAAAATGCCTTTGCATACCACTCTGGCGTTTAAACGCCGAGGTGATGCACGTTCTGGGCGTTCAACGCCCATGTGTAGCATGTTTCTGGCGTTGAACGCCAGTTCCATGCTTGTTACTGGCGTTCAGCGCCAGATTCATGCTCTGTTCTGGCGTTGAACGCCAGCCAGATGCTCCTTACTGGCGTTGAACGCCAGTCTGTCCTTCCCCCAAGGTGTGATTTTTCTTTTGCTGTTTTTGATTCTGTTTTTAATTTTTATATATTTTTTTTTCGTGACTCCACATGATCATGTACCTAATAAAACACAAAATAACAATAAAATAAAATAAAAATTAGATAAATAAAATTGGGTTGCCTCCCAACAAGCGCTCTTTTAATGTCATTAGCTTGACAGTGGGCTCTCATGGAGCCTCACAGGTGATCAGGTCAATGTTGTATAGTCCCATCACCAAACTTAGAGTTTGGATATGGGTCTTAACACCAAACTTAGTGTTTGGTTGTGGCCTCCCAACACCAAACTTAGAGTTTGACTATGGGGGCTCTTCTTGACTCTGAACAGAGAGAAGCTCTTTGTGCTCACTCTCTTTTGTCAAAGAGGGATGGCCTTGTGCCTTAAACACCAGGTAGTCCCCATTCAATTGAAGGACTAATTTACCTCTGTTGACATCTATCATAGCTATCACAGCTCCTGCTGTAGCTAGGAAAGGTCTTCCAAGGATGATGCATTCATCCTCTTCCTTCCCAGTGTCTAATATTATGAAATCAGAAGGGATGTAAAGGCCTTCAACCTTTACTAACACGTCCTCTACTACTCCATAAGCTTGTCTTAATGACTTGTCTGCCAATTGTAATGAGAACAAGGCAGGTTGTACCTCAATGATCCCCAGCTTCTCCATTACAGAGAGTGGCATAAGATTTATCCCTGACCCCAGATCACATAGAGCTTTTTCAAAGGTCATGGTACCTATGGTACAAGGTATTAAGAACTTGCCAGGATCTTGTCTCTTTTGAGGTAAAATTTTCTGAATCCAGGTGTCTACTTCACCAATGAGCAAGGGAGGTTCACTTTCCCAACTCTCATTACCAAACAACTTGGCATTTAGCTTCATGATAGCTCCTAAATATTGAGCAACTTACTCTCCAGTCACATCTTCATCCTCTTCAGAGGAAGAATAGTCTTCAGAGCTCATGAATGGCAGAAGGAGATTTAATAGAATCTCTATGGTCTCTATATGAGCCTCAGATTCCTTTGGATCCTTAATAGGAAACTCCTTCTTGCTTGAGAGACATCCCAGGAGGTCTTCCTCACTAGGATTTTCATCCTTCTCCTCCCTTGTGCATTCGGCCATATTGATCACATCAATGGCCTTGCACTCTCCTTTTGGATTCTCTTCTGTATTGCTTGGGAGAATACTGGGAAGAGTTTCAATGACTTTCTTACTCAGCTGGCCCACTTGTGCCTCCAGATTTCTGATGGAGGATCTTGTTTCACTCATGAAACTGAAAGTGGCTTTTGACAGATCAGAAACTAGATTGTCTAAATTAGAAGTGTTTTGTTCAGAATTCTCTGTGTGTTGCTGAGAAGATGATGGAAAAGGCTTGTTATTGCTCAGCCTATTGCATCCACCATTGTTAAAGCCTTGTTGAGGCTTTTGTTGATCCTTCCATGAGAAATTTGGATGATTTCTCCATGATGAATTATAGGTGTTTCCATAAGGTTCACCCATGTAATTAAACTCTGCCATTGCAGGGTTCTCAGGATCATAAGCTTCTTCAGAAGCTGCCTCTTTAGTATTGTTGGATGCATTTTGCCATCCATTCAGACTTTGAGAGATCATGTTGACTTGCTGAGTCAACACTTTGTTCTGAGCCAATATGGTATTCAGAGCATCAATTTCAAGAACTCCCTTCCTCTGAGGTATCCCATTATTCACGGAATTCCTCTCAGAAGTGTACATGAATTGGTTATTTGCAACCATGTCAATGAGTTCTTGAGCTTCTGCAGGTGTTTTCTTTAGGTGGATGGATCCACCTGCAGAATGGTCCAATGACATTTTTGAAAACTCAGATAGACCATAATAGAATATATCTAATACGATCCATTCTAAAAACATGTCAGATGGACACCTTTTGGTCAACTGCTTGTATCTTTCCCAAGCTTCATAGAGGGATTCACCATCTTTTTGTTTGAAGGTCTGAACATCCACTCTAAGCTTGCTCAGCTTTTGAGGAGGAAAGAATTTATCCAAGAAGGCCGTGACCAGCTTCTCCCTGGAGTCCGGGCTATCCTTAGTGTTCATACCCTGACCGAGCTCCCCAACTCGGCAAAGTTCAAAGGAGGTCCGACCTCAGCCTGAGGCCCACGCCTAAAGGTCGGACCTCGGAAACATAAAGCAAAGAAAGGCCCATCAAAAGGAACGCAGCCCAAAACACTAAAGGCCGAAAAGGCCTAGAAAAGGCGGTTCCACAAAGATAAAGATAAGACTCCCAAAAGATAAGATAAGATAAGAATATCTTATCCAGGGAAGATCACGGCCAACTATTATAAATACACTGGAGCACCCAGGTATAACTCATACTCTAATTCTACTCCATATCTGCTTGGACCCATGCTAACTTAAGCATCGGAGTGTCATTGCAGGTACAACCACCAACCACTCCACATATCAAGCTCGGGTCCCTGACCCCCACCTCGGGCCTCTCCGAGACAACCGAGCTACACGTTTCAGGTAACCCCCGGAACATTGGCGCCGTTGCCGGGGACCCTGGAAGTCATCCCTCTACTATGGCGGACGACCCCTCCAACAATGACCACGCTGCATCAGAACAAGAGGATGAGGTCGACACTGGAGAACGACCGGACAGCCCTCTATCACCACGCACTTCAGGAGGAAACAAACAGAATCGCCCAAAGACATCACTCCAAAACAAAGATCCATAAAATCCCGAAAAAGAAAAGAGCTCGGAAATTCTAGAAGCAGTTCGGGCACAACAAAACCGACTGAAACAACTCGAAGAGGATATAAAGAAGCAAAAGGAAACTGAACAAGAGCTGAGAAGAGAGGCTCGAAAGCGCAGAGAACTAGAAGAAAAACTACGGAAAATAGAGGCCAATCTGAAAGACCAGACAGAACGCGGCACCACCCCCGAATGCAACCATGATCCCTTCACGCAAGAGATCATGAAGGAGAAGGTACCACGAAACTTCAAGCCACCCGATATGGATCTCTACGACGGCACCACCGATCCAAGTCACCACCTCAGCAACTTCAGAAGAAGAATGTACCTAGTCGACGCCTCCGATGCGATTCGATACAAAGCCTTCCCCACCACTCTCACCAAGTCGGCCATGAAGTGGTTCGACAACCTGCCACCAAGATCAATCACCAGCTTCGAAGACCTAACCAAAAAATTCCTGACAAGGTTCTCTATTCAAAAGGACAAAACGAAACATGCCCCCAGTCTACTCGGGATCAAACAAGGTAACCAAGAAACTCTCCGAGAGTACATGGAGCGATTCAACAGAGCCTGCCTGGACATACAACACTTGCCCACCGAAGCAGCCATCATGGGACTAGCAAACGGCCTAAAGGAGGGACCGTTTAGCCAATCCCTATCCGAACGATACCCGACCTCCCTATACGAGGTGCAGGAGCGAGCAGAAAAATATATCAACATGGAGGAAACCTCCCAGTTAAGAGACCCTTCTAGGAAGGAATCGACCTACCCACTCCGAGATCGAGATCGGGAACAAAGGAAGAAAGAAGAAACCAACTCGGACAAGCCACGGAAGTACCACAGTTACACCCCCCTCCGAGTCTCCTTGGTAGACATCTACAGAGAAGTATGCCACACCGAAAAGATCCCACCACCTCGACCGCTAAAACACAAGAGAGCGGGGAGAGATCGGTCCGAATACTGTGAATATCACAAACTCTATGGTCATTCTACTAACGACTGCCACGCCCTAAAGAATGTTATAGAGAAACTAGCCAGGGAAGGAAAACTCGACAGATACATAGCAGAGAAAGGAGAAGAGACCAAGAAGAGAAGGAGGGGAGATAATGAAGATCGGGCTGAACAAACCCCGCGAACCCCTGAAAGGCACGTTCACATGATAAATGGAGGTTTTGCAGGCGGAGGAACATCCAGATCCTCGCGAAAAAGACACCTCAAAGAAGTCTACCACGTCCGAGAAGACAATCCCCTGCCCGAACTACCTACTATCTCGTTTACCCGAGAAGATGCTCAAGGGATAATACCCGGGCACGACGATCCAATGGTAATCACCATTATCCTAGCAAACGCCAACTTACATCGAACCCTGATCGACCAGGGAAGCTCAGCAGATATCCTGTTCAAAACGGCCTTCGATAAACTCGGACTCGAAGAAAAAGAACTAAAGGCCTATCCCACCGACCTATTCGGGCTAGGAGATGCCCCGATTCATCCCTTAGGATACATCTCGCTACACACTACCTTCGGAAAAGGCGAGCAATCTAAAACATTAAGCGTCGACTACATTATAGTCAACGTCACTTCAGCATACAATGCCCTCATTGGGCGACCAACACTAAACAGACTGGCAGCTATAGTCTCGACCCCACACCTCTGTATGAAGTTCCCTACCGCAAAGGGAATCGCTACCCTAAAAGGCGACCAAAAACTGGCGCGGCGATGCTACAACGAAAGCCTGAGCTTAAAAGGAAAAGAGATCAACACAATAGAACTCGGGCGAGTTCAAGCCCGAGAAGATCTTCGGCCACAACCAGAGGGAGAAACCGAAAAAGTCCAGATCGGAAACACTTCTGAAAAAGTCACAAACATAGGAGCAAACCTCGAAGCAGGCCTAAAAGAGGGACTCATAACCCTCTTAAAAGAAAATTCCGACCTCTTCGCCTGGAAAGCCTCGGACATGCCGGGCATAAGCCCCGACCTGATGTGCCATAGGCTATCAGTGTACCCGGGATCCCGACCTGTCCAACAAAGACGCAGGAAGCTCGGGCCCGAATGCATGCAAGCAATAGAAGAACAAGTACAAGAACTACTAGATGCAGGGTTCATTAGGGAAGTAAAATATCCCCTATGGCTCGCAAACGTGGTCCTGGTAAAAAAGCCCAATGGAAAATGGAGGATGTGCGTCGATTACACGGATCTCAACAAAGCCTGCCCCAAAGACCCATATCCACTACCAAACATCGACGCCTTAGTAGACGCCGCCTCAGGCTATAGATACCTCTCCTTCATGGACGCATACTCGGGATACAATCAAATCCCGATGTACGGACCTGATGCAATTGCATATTTGATATATTAGCTAGTTAGTTTAGTTGATTTTAGCTTGATTTCACTCATTTTCTCTAAATAAACAAGTCCTTTTATGAGTTTGTATTCATGCATGAGAATACTAAGGAACATGTTGATTCTAGCCAAATTCATGCAAATGATTTAAGGAATACATACATGAATGAGTATGAATGAATCTCATGAAATTTATTGCATGAATTGGTAAGACTTTGAAGCTATTTCCTTTGTTGATGATAGGTGATGAAACAGGGACATGCACCATTCAAGTTGCCAACGCCAGGGACATGCACCATTCAAGTTGCCAACGCCAGGGACATGCACCATTCAAGTTGCCAACGCCAGGGACATGCATCATTCACGTTGCCAACTTGGGATTGCATGGGCGTGTTCATCAACAACGCAGCAACCCTGGCAGCCTGACCTTGCCCTCTTCCATGGAGTATATCTTGAGTTGTAGACCTTCAAATGATGCACTCTCAACGGCATTGGAAAGTAGACATCCAGAGCTTTCCAACCATATATCATAGTATGGGATTGGCATTCGTTTGAAGCTTCAAAAGATGGCTTCATTTAGAGCTTCAGAATCTGAGCACGTTGGCAACGCTGGAAACAAGGGCGTTTTCACCAAAAGCGTGTGCGATTTTGGCAGCCTGACCATGTCTCCTTCAAACGAGCATAACTTGAGTTATAGAGATCCAAATTGAGTGCTTCCAGTTGCGTTGGAAAGCTGACATTCAGAGATTTCCAACCATATATAATAGTCTATGGTGGAGCACAAAATTGAAGCCAAACCAGAGTCATCTTTAGACCCTAAAAACAAGAACATGAAGTGAAATTCAAGGGAGCTAGAGATGAGCCTTGGGGTGTGGCTCGAGCACGTTGCCAACGTGCCACAAGGGGGGCGTGTTTTGCAACAACGCCAGCCCCAAGTCCTTGCCTTGGGAGAGTAAGGCACGGGCACGTTGCCAACTTGGGGTTGAAGGTGCGTTATTCACAACAACTTGGCAACAACTTGGCAGCTTGACCTTACCTTCTTTGAGGAACCATAACTTGAGCTAGGAAAGTCCAATTGAGGTGATTCCAGTGGCATTAGAAAATAGACATCAAGAGCTTTCCAATGATGTATAATAGTCCATATTGAGGCTGAAGGTTGACACTCAAATTCTGGGCTACATTTAGCATGAAAGTAGAGCCAAGAAGAGGAAAAGCAAGTTGTTGGCAACAACTTGGGCTAGCAACGCCCAAGTCTCATACTTCACTACCAGGAAAATGTCTTGCACGTTGCCAACGTGCATTTGGCCTGGAGTTAGTGCCAATAACGCCAAGCCAATGGGCCAGAAACATGATGAATGAACTCTTCCATTCCAAGTCTAGCAACACTTCCAATTGAGCCAAGAATTCAACAATGAGAAAGCCCACATTGCTAATCCAAATTGAAGATCTCTGAAGAGTTTTAGGAGTAGTATAAATAGAAGAGATTGATGTACTTGTAGGGTACTTTTTGGACTTTTTGAATACTTTTTAACACTTAGAATTTTTATACACTTTTAGCACTTTTACTTAGCTTATGGTTAGAACTTCCGGGTACTCTCCCGGAAAGCTCATCTTTGGTTTTCTATTGGAATTTTTCTTCTTCATCTTCAAGTTTTAAGCACTTCATTCTTCTTCTTCTTCTTCCTTTATACTTAGTTAATTTTTGTTCATGGCAATTGTTGTTGAAATTGGAGCAATGACTCACTAAACCCCACTTTCATTAGGGGGAGGAGCTCTGTTTGTTGGAATGAATTGGTGAACCCATTTTCTCCTCCTCAATTCTAGTGGTTGATCTAAAGAGGAAACTCTTGATCTTCAAAGATTCAACCACCATCGAGAGAGGGGTTAATCTATATGAATTATGTGGTGAGTTTGAGGAATGAGCCACATAATTCAGTTTAGAGTTCATCCTTTCATGATTTCTTTAATCAATATACCTTGGTTAGTATGTGAGATGTAACTCTCCTTGGTTGAGATTATAGGAATTGTGTGGCTGGATAGATTTGAGCTTCATCTCTTCTCATGAACAATTAGATCACGAGAGTGGCAGTTGGTTATGTTGAGAGAGATTGAATCACCAAGAGATTGGGATTCAATCACCCACTTGCCATAGATCTACACCCATGATTGAGAAGGATTTAACTAACATCAATTCATGAATACTAACATCTCTAATCCCTAATGATCCTCTCTATCATTAATTCTCATTTCTCTTGCTCTAGTTATTTGATTACCCATTTCCCAATCCCCTTCTACATTCTGTTCATTTACTTCTTGCCATTTACTTTTATGTTCTTTAAATTTCTGCAACCTTTAATTCCTTGCAATTTATCTTTGATGTCATTTAAGTTTCTTGCACTTTAAGTTTCCGTCATTTACTTGCACTTCATTTCTTTATTCTAGTTCTTTACATTCTTTGCCATTTAAATTCTTGCAATTATGTTTAAAAATAAAAATGCTCATGAAATCAAAACTATATTTGCTTGACTAAATCTACCATTTAACTAAGGTTGCTTAATCTACCAATCTCCGTGGGATCGACCTCACTCTTTGTGAGTCTTACTACTTGATACGATCCGGTATACTTGCCGGTTGTACGTGAAATCCTCATTTTTACGTATCAAGTTTTTGGCGCCGTTGCCGGGGATTGGAAAGATTGACAATGATTAAGTGAAAGGTGGTTTAGATTAAGCATTTTTCTTTGTGTTTTTGTTAAGCCCACTAACTGTTTGATACTTTGTTTCACTAACCCCAATTTCACTCTAGTTCTAGAATATTGCACTTGTGATTTTGGTTTTGTTTGTGTATGTCAGGAGCTAATAGACATAATATTGAGGACGAGAGAACCCGCCGAAGGATAAGGAGAGCAGAAAGAGGAAAGTTCATAGTTGGTGAAGAAGGATCAGAGGAATCAGAGGGAGAAGATCAAACCATGGATGATGAGATGCAAAATCCTCCTGGAGGGGTCAACAATAATGGTGGACAAGCTAGAAGGGTGTTATCCTCATACACTATCCCTGATCCAAGACATTGTGGGAGCAGTATTGCTACACCAAATGTTCAGGCCAACAACTTTGAGTTAAAACCTCAGCTCATCACTTTGGTACAGAACAATTGCTCTTATGGAGGGGGACCTCTTGAAGACCCAAATCAACATCTCTCTGTTTTTCTGAGGATATGCAATACAGTGAAGACAAATGGAGTGCATCCAGATGTCTACAAGTTGTTGCTATTTCCATTCTCTTTGAGGGATAAAGCCACTCAATGGCTAGAATCATTCCCCAAGGAAAGCCTCAATGATTGGAATGAAGTGATGAGCAAATTTCTAGCAAAATTCTACCCACCTCAAAAGATCATCAAGTTGAAGACAGAGGTCCAGACTTTTAGGCAAATGGAAGGGGAGTCATTGTATGAAGCCTGGGAAAGGTATAAAGCACTAATGAGAAGATGCCCCCCTGACATGTTTAGTGATTGGGTCAAGCTCCAAAACTTCTATGAAGGCTTAAGCTTCGAAGCAAGGAAGGGACTAGATTACTCATCAGGAGGATCACTCAACATGATGAAAACTGCCGAGGAGGCCCAAGACCTCATTGAGATTGTGGCAAACAACCAATACTATTACTCATCAGAGAGGCAACACAATCCGCCCCCAAAGAAAGGTGTAATGGAGTTTGAAGGTGTTGATGCTATCTTAGCACAAAACAAGTTAATACACCAACAAATCCAACAACAAATGGAGATGATGACAAAGAGAATGGATGGTTTCCAGCTAGCATTAGTGAACACAACAAATCAACCATCACTTGAATGGAGCCAAGGTGAAGGGATCACGGTTGAACAACCACAAGAACAAGTTCAATACATGCAGAACACTTCAAATTCTCAGGATGAATTTCATGGTGATACATACAACCCATCTTGGAAAAATCATCCCAATCTTAAGTGGGGTGAAAATCATTGGCAAAAGAATAGCAACCACAATCAAAATCGTCACACAAGCAACCAAAATCACCATGCCAACAACACTAACCAATATAGAAAAACACAAAACACATATCAACCACCCCATCATAATAATTCACAAACTCACCAAAACAACTTTCCTGCACCAACATCCAACTCACAAAATTACCACACTAATCCTCCCAATAACTTCCAGTAACAACATTCAGCCCCCATCATATCCCCTCTTGACCATCATGAGACCAGAATCTCCAGTCTTGAAGCTACCTTGCAAGCACTTAATCAAACCACACAAGCACTTGCTCAAAGCACTCAAACCTTAATCAAGGGACAAAAGGAACATGAGGCCACCATAAAGAATATTGAGCGACAAGTGGGACAACTAGCCAAACAAGCTGAACGGCCAACCAATGTTCTTCCAAGTGATACGATACCCAACCCAAGAGACACAGAAAAAGCCATAAAATGGGAGGAGTGTAAAGCAATCACCTTAAGAAGTGGGAAGAAAGTGGAGACAGAAGCCATTACTCAGGAAGAGCACATCAAAGAAGGCTTAAAAGAAGAGGTGAAGGAACAAAAGCAGGAGCAAGAAACTGATACACAAAGTGATAAATTAGCTAAGAAGGAGGCAGTGAAAGCATACCAACCAATGCTCCCATACCCTCAAAGGTTTAAAGGAGAAAACAAAGAGAAGCAATATTCCAAATTCTTGGAAATATTCAAGACACTACACATCAACATCCCCTTCATTGAAGCACTTGAACAGATGCCCCTATATGCTAAGTTCATGAAGGAATTGTTGACAAAGAAAAGATCCTTGAAAGAGGGACAAACGGTTATGATGACCAGGGAGTGTAGTGCCATCATCCAGAAAAAGTTGCCAAAGAAGAAGAAAGACCCAGGGAGCTTTCACATCCCCTGCACAATAGGCAACATGATGATTGAGAGAGCATTTTGTGATCTTGGTGCAAGCATAAATCTGATGCCTCTATCTTTGATGAGGAAGCTTCAGATTCATGAATTGAAACCTACAAAGATAGCCCTTCAAATGGCGGATAAATCTATTCAGCAAGCACTCGGGGTTGTAGAGAATGTATTAGTAAAGGTGGACAAATTTTTCCTCCCAGTTGACTTTGTCATCCTAGACATAGAGGAAGATGACAACAATCCCATTATTCTAGGGAGGCCCTTTTTAGCTACTGCCAGGGCATTGATAGATGTCGAAAAAGGAGAATTAATGCTAAGGGTGCATGATGAGCATATAGTGTTCCATGTGTTCAAGAATTTGCAAGACTCTACCCAAGAGGAAGAGTGTATGAAGATTGATTCCATAGATCCAAACTTGAAAGAGGCACCCGATGAGGCACTTCCAAGCTCATGCTGGAAAGAAAATGAAGAAGTGGAGGTGCTGCAACAAGCTCAAAGAATAGAGGAGAAGCTGCAATCAAAGTCAGCATTTAAGATTCATAGCAAGGACCGTCCAAAAATTGAGACCCCAAAACCTGGACTATCTCCTGGAAAAGAAGAGAGTCCCAAGAAGAAAATGCCAAGAGGATGGAGAAACAAGAAAATCTCCACTGAAGACTTCTCACCAGGGGATAAAGTGATGCTAACTTACCAACCAATAGAGACATCTCCACACTTTTCTGGATACTACACAGTGAACAAAATTCTCTCACTTGAACATGTGGAAATCATCAAGAATGATACTGGAAGGAAGCTCACGGTGAGAGGGGAAGGATTAAGGCACTATGATCATCATCCGCCCTAAAGAGGGACAACCGTCAAGCTAATGACGATAAAAAAGCGCTTGTTGGGAGGCAACCCAACCAAAGGTAGTCTTCTTTTCTTAGTTAATTCAATAAAAGAGTTAAGTATATTTATCTGCATTGCAAGGAGCTAAGTTTGGTGTTACACACCAACAGAATTCAAAGGTGAATGTGAGGTGCTAAGTTTGGTGTTCCACCAAAAAGTTTCATTAAAGACACATTTTAACCCTTTGCATGATTAGTCACTAGCTCCAAACAATCAGAAAAACTACTTAACAATTGCTACTTTTAATTTAGATTTTATTTCCTTAATAGAAGCACTTGATGTTCCTTGCATGTATTCATTCCACTGCATATAAAAGTAAGCAAGGAACTAAGTTTGGTGTCCCCACACCAACTTATGTCTAGAATATCACAAGCATACATGCATGCTAACCATCTCTCAAGTGCTTGGGGACAAGCAACTTTCAAAGTTCATTGTAGGCGATCACTTCAATCTTGAAAAGGATCAAGCATCATCAACCAAAGAGACAAAGAGGGATATAAAGACCAACAATGATGATGATAAGGAGTAAAGCAAGTAAACTCCAAAAGGTTGTATTGTTGAGTGATTGTCTTGTATTCAAACTACTATGATTGAAAGTGATATGTACCCCTGTTGGTCTGCTGAGTATAACTTCTTTGTAGTTCAATAACTAAGATGTCTGATATATCATAACACCATACTCTTGAAATTGCTTGCACTCAATACCTATGAAAATGCAAACAGAGAACATTTCTTTGAAAAGAATGATTGAGGAGTCAAAAATCTATTTTGAGGCAAGCAAAAGATTAAGAGAAGTGGTGGTTCTAGTTGTATGATTGTGTATTGAGGTTGCATGTTTGTGAAAACTTGCATGGGAGCTCATAGGCAGGAAATAGAGTTCAAAGAAGTATTATGGAGATTCTCAAACACTTATTGATCCAAGAAGCAGCAACAAAAGAAAGCAAAAAAAAAAAAAAAAAACAAAAAGAACATGGCCCAAGGCTCTGAGCATCAATTACTAGGCAGAAAAAGAAAGAAAGAAACAAAAACTCAAAAGAGTTGCTATCCTAGTAAATGCTTGTGGTTGAAGTGTGTCAAGGAAAGAGGCTTGAGCAAGTAAATCCTTGGGGGTGCTTTAACACCTAATACCTTAAAACCAACTGGTTTAGGAGTATTGATTGAAAGCTTATCTAAAGAGCCGCCTTGAGACATGACACTTAGAGTCGAGGTCAAAGCACAAAAATTATAAGCTGCTTCAAGGTGATTACATATAAAGAGATCTCCATGATATCATTTGAATGAAAGTCCTAAGATCTAAGACTTCCAAAATGTAAGGACTGATAAGCACTGGGACCCTTGCATGAACACATAATTCAGAGTTCACCCCACTATCACTTAATCACTTCACTCACCAAGGTATTACAAGCTATTCCTCAACTCATTCCAATTAAAAGAAATCTTTGTGCATAGTTCTTTTGTTGCTTGAGGACAAGCAAGGTTTAAGTTTGGTGTTGTGATGCAATTGCATATTTGATATATTAGCTAGTTAGTTTAGTTGATTTTAGCTTGATTTCACTCATTTTCTCTAAATAAACAAGTCCTTTTATGAGTTTGTATTCATGCATGAGAATACTAAGGAACATGTTGATTCTAGCCAAATTCTTGCAAATGATTTAAGGAATACATACATGAATGAGTATGAATGAATCTCATGAAATTTATTGCATGAATTGGTAAGACTTTGAAGCTATTTCCTTTGTTGATGATAGGTGATGAAACAGGGACATGCACCATTCAAGTTGCCAACGCCAGGGACATGCACCATTCAAGTTGCCAACGCCAGGGACATGCATCATTCACGTTGCCAACTTGGGATTGCATGGGCGTGTTCATCAACAACGCAGCAACCCGGGCAGCCTGACCTTGCCCTCTTCCATGGAGTATATCTTGAGTTGTAGACCTTCAAATGATGCACTCTCAACGGCATTGGAAAGTAGACATCCAGAGCTTTCCAACCATATATCATAGTATGGGATTGGCATTCGTTTGAAGCTTCAAAAGATGGCTTCATTTAGAGCTTCAGAATCTGAGCACGTTGGCAACGCTGGAAACAAGGGCGTTTTCACCAAAAACGTGTGCGATTTTGGCAGCCTGACCATGTCTCCTTCAAACGAGCATAACTTGAGTTATAGAGATCCAAATTGAGTGCTTCCAGTTGCGTTGGAAAGCTGACATTCAGAGCTTTCCAACCATATATAATAATCTATGGTGGAGCACAAAATTGAAGCCAAACCAGAGTCATCTTTAGACCCTAAAAACAAGAACATGAAGTGAAATTCAAGGGAGCTAGAGATGAGCCTTGGGGTGTGGCTCGAGCATGTTGCCAACGTGCCACAAGGGGGGCGTGTTTTGCAACAACGCCAGCCCCAAGTCCTTGCCTTGGGAGATTAAGGCACGGGCACGTTGCCAACTTGGGGTTGAAGGTGCGTTATTCACAACAACTTGGCAACAACTTGGCAGCTTGACCTTACCTTCTTTGAGGAACCATAACTTGAGCTAGGAAAGTCCAATTGAGGTGATTCCAGTGGCATTAGAAAATAGACATCAAGAGCTTTCCAATGATGTATAATAGTCCATATTGAGGCTGAAGGTTGACACTCAAATTCTGGGCTACATTTAGCATGAAAGTAGAGCCAAGAAGAGGAAAAGCAAGTTGTTGGCAACAACTTGGGCTAGCAACGCCCAAGTCTCATACTTCACTACCAGGAAAATGTCTTGCACGTTGCCAACGTGCATTTGGCCTGGAGTTAGTGCCAATAACGCCAAGCCAATGGGCCAGAAACATGATGAATGAACTCTTCCATTCCAAGTCTAGCAACACTTCCAATTGAGCCAAGAATTCAACAATGAGAAAGCCCACATTGCTAATCCAAATTGAAGATCTCTGAAGAGTTTTAGGAGTAGTATAAATAGAAGAGATTGATGTACTTGTAGGGGACTTTTTGGACTTTTTGAATACTTTTTAACACTTAGAATTTTTATACACTTTTAGCACTTTTACTTAGCTTATGGTTAGAACTTCCGGGTACTCTCCCGGAAAGCTCATCTTTGGTTTTCTATTGGAATTTTTCTTCTTCATCTTCAAGTTTTAAGCACTTCATTCTTCTTCTTCTTCTTCCTTTATACTTAGTTAATTTTTGTTCATGGCAATTGTTGTTGAAATTGGAGCAATGACTCACTAAACCCCACTTTCATTAGGGGGAGGAGCTCTGTTTGTTGGAATGAATTGGTGAACCCATTTTCTCCTCCTCAATTCTAGTGGTTGATCTAAAGAGGAAACTCTTGATCTTCAAAGATTCAACCACCATCGAGAGAGGGGTTAATCTATATGAATTATGTGGTGAGTTTGAGGAATGAGCCACATAATTCAGTTTAGAGTTCATCCTTTCATGATTTCTTTAATCAATATACCTTGGTTAGTATGTGAGATGTAACTCTCCTTGGTTGAGATTATAGGAATTGTGTGGCTGGATAGATTTGAGCTTCATCTCTTCTCATGAACAATTAGATCACGAGAGTGGCAGTTGGTTATGTTGAGAGAGATTGAATCACCAAGAGATTGGGATTCAATCACCCACTTGCCATAGATCTACACCCATGATTGAGAAGGATTTAACTAACATCAATTCATGAATACTAACATCTCTAATCCCTAATGATCCTCTCTATCATTAATTCTCATTTCTCTTGCTCTAGTTATTTGATTACCCATTTCCCAATCCCCTTCTACATTCTGTTCATTTACTTCTTGCCATTTACTTTTATGTTCTTTAAATTTCTGCAACCTTTAATTCCTTGCAATTTATCTTTGATGTCATTTAAGTTTCTTGCACTTTAAGTTTCCGTCATTTACTTGCACTTCATTTCTTTATTCTAGTTCTTTACATTCTTTGCCATTTAAATTCTTGCAATTATGTTTAAAAATCAAAATGCTCATGAAATCAAAACTATGTTTGCTTGACTAAATCTACCATTTAACTAAAGTTGCTTAATCTACCAATCTCCGTGGGATCGACCTCACTCTTTGTGAGTCTTACTACTTGATACGATCCGGTATACTTGCCGGTTGTACGTGAAATCCTCATTTTTACGTATCAGGACCCGACCAAGAAAAGACCTCGTTCATAACCCCAAGGGCAAACTACTGCTACGTAGTAATGCCCTTCGGGTTGAAGAACGCAGGGGCAACCTACCAGAGGCTAATGAACAAAGTGTTCTCAGAGCACATCAGACTACAATTAGAGGTGTACGTCGACGACATGCTGGTAAAGACACAAGAAGACGGAAACTTGCTGACTGACCTCACCAGTGTCTTCGGCACCCTCAGAAAGCACAACATGAGACTTAACCCGGCAAAGTGCACCTTCGCCGCAGAAGCCGGAAAGTTCTTAGGCTTCATGCTGACTCAAAGGGGCATCGAAGCAAACCCGGACAAATGCCAAGCGATACTCAATATGAAGAGCCCGACGTGTGTCAAAGAAGTACAACAACTGAATGGAAGGCTGGCCGCCCTATCAAGATTCTTGGCAGGATCAGCGATAAAATCACTACCTCTATACTCACTCCTAAAGAAAGGGAAACCCTTCTCGTGGACCCCGGAGTGCGAAAAAGCCTTTCAAGAATTCAAGGAATTCCTCGGGCAGCCACCAATCCTAACCCGACCTTTAAAAGGGGAAGAGCTCGTACTATACCTCTCGGTCGGACATCGAGCAGTCGCTTCAGCATTAATACGAGAAAATGACCAAGGACAACACCCCATATACTTTGTAAGCAAGGCACTACAAGGGGCCGAATTAAACTATCAGAAAATAGAAAAATTCGCCTACGCCCTAGTGTTCACAGCTCGGAGGCTCCGTCCCTACTTTCAAGCCCACACCATCAAAGTCCGGACAAACCAACCCATGAGACACATCCTGCAAAAAACGGACCTGGCAGGACGAATACTACAATGGGCGGTGGAACTGTCCGAGTTCGACCTCCACTATGAAGCCCGGACTGCCATAAAATCTCAGTATCTAGCCGACTTCATCGCAGAATACACTGAGACCCCTGGAAACCCACTCTCGTGGAACCTATATGTCGACGGGTCCTCAAACAAAACAGGAAGCGGAGCCGGTGTTATACTCGAAAGCGACCAAGGAACGCGGATAGAACTATCCCTAAAATTCGAGTTCCAGGCTTCAAACAACCAAGCCGAATACGAGGCCCTACTAGCAGGTCTAAAGCTAGCCGAAGAGGTCGGAGCCCGGAAAATCACAATCTTCAGCGACTCTCAGGTCGTCATATCACAAGTAAATGGAAGCTACCAGGCCAAAGACCCCACCATGAAAAAATACCTGGACCAAACACAGGCACAACTGCGCCACTTTTCAGAGATACAGATTCAGCACATACCTCGGGAACAAAACGCCCGAGCAGACGCCCTCTCAAAGCTCGCCAGCACCAAGCCCGGAGGCAACAACAGAAGTCTCCTCCAAGAAACCTTACAATCTCCCTCCGTGCTAAGAGAGGAAGAAACACTAAATATATCCAACCAACAGCAAGGATGGATGACCCCCATACTCAACTACCTGAAGTCGGGAACTCTCCCCGCCAAGAAAAAGGAAGCTAAAAGACTCACGAAAGACGCCCAGAATTATACACTAATTCACGACGTATTATACAGAAGAGGATTCTCAAACCCCCTCCTTAGGTGCGTCCCAACCTCAGAAACAACAAGCGTCCTCGAGGAAGTCCACGGAGGCATGTGTGGGAACCATCTCGGAGCTCGGGCACTATCCAAGAAAGTAGTCAGAGCCGGGTTCTACTGGCCGACCTTGCAAAGAGACGCAACGGAGTTTGTTAAAATATGCCCCCCCTGCCAAAAACACGCCAATTTTCACAAAGCACCACCCGAAGACCTTATCAGCATCACCGCACCATGGCCCTTCGCAAAATGGGGACTCGACCTACTCGGCCCGTTCCCACAAGGACTGGGGCAAGTCAAATACCTCATAGTAGGGGTCGACTACTATCCAAGAAAGTAGTCAGAGCCGGGTTCTACTGCCCGACCTTGTAAAGAGACGCAACGGAGTTTGTTAAAATATGCCCCCCTGCCAAAAACACGCCAATTTTCACAAAGCACCACCCGAAGACCTTATCAGCATCACCGCACCATGGCCCTTCGCAAAATGGGGACTCGACCTACTCGGCCCGTTCCCACAAGGGCCGGGGCAAGTCAAATACCTCATAGTAGGGGTCGACTACTTCACAAAGTGGATCGAAGCTGAACCCTTAGCCACCATTACGGCTCAGAAAAGCCATAAATTCCTATACAAAAACATTGTCACGAGGTTCGGAGTCCCCTACTCCATCACAACGGACAATGGAACACAGTTCACGGACACAAGCTTTCAGAACTTAGTAGCCGAACTAAAAATCAAACAGCAATTCACCTCAGTCGAGCACCCACAAGCCAATGGACAAGCAGAGGCTGCAAATAAAGTCATCTTGGCAGGGTTAAAACGAAGACTCCAAGAGGCCAAAGGGGCATGGGCCGAGGAGCTCCCCCAGGTACTATGGGTGTATCGGACAACCCCACACTCTACAACGGGAGAATCACCGTTCCGACTAGCTTACGGGATGGAGGCAATGATTCCTATCGAAATAGACGAAGGGTCACCCAGAGTCATCTTCTACAACGAAGAAGGCAACCCACAGGCACAAAAGGAAGAACTCGACCTCCTCCCCGAGGTCCGAGAAAGAGCCCGAGTCCGAGAAGAAGCCTTAAAACGACGAACGGCCCTCAGATACAATCAGAAAGTAATAAAGCGAAGCTTCTCCATTCACGACCTGATTCTAATCCGAAATGACATCGGAACACAAAAGTCGGGAGAAGGAAAGCTAGCCGCAAATTGGAAAGGGCCCTACAGGGTAACAGAAGTCTTAGGGACAGGCTATTACAAAGTATCCGACCTAGAAGGCAATGAGCTGCCCAGGGCCTGGCACGCCTATAATCTAAGGCGGTACTACAGCTAGAAAAACTTACCCGAGGTGTACTCTTTTTCCCTACAAGGGTTTTTTAATGAGACACCCGGTTAAGTAAGACACCCGACCTAGTCAAAAGGGTAAACACTCTGTAAATATTCTTTCTTTTTTAAATACTAATCAAATTTCTCTATTTTCTTTTCCTTTTCCTCATGATGAAACAAATCCTAGAAAGTACCCCACCAAGGCGCATTAATTTATGCTCGGCAAAACGCAAAAAATCATTTGCCAAGAGACCACACAAGGTCGGCAAAGATGAAGCGACGAGGTTCAAATTAATGTGAGAAGTTATAAAGTAACTCTGAAAAGGCTCAAAAAGCCAAATAAAAAGAGATTACAAAAATAACTTAAAAGGCCGACCAACAACAAGGTCGGACCCAACAAAGGGAAAGTTATAAAGTAACTCTGAAATGGCTCAAAAAGCCAAAAAAAAGAGATTACAAAAATAACTCAAAAGGGCCGACCAACGACAAAGTCGGACCCAACCAAAAGGAGGTACTCGAGCGCCCGAGGACCGAGAAAAAGCTCGGATCCAAGAAAGAAGCCTTAAAACGAAAGGGAACCAAGATTTCGAAAAACGCTTACTAAAAAGTACAAGCGAAAGAACGAAATCAAAGGAAGTTCGGAAAATGCTTACTAAAAAAGTTGCTTTACAAAAAGCAACTAAAAAGTACAAGCAAAAGAACGAAAGCAAAGGAAGTTTCGAGACGCTAGCTAAAAAGTTGTTATCCGAAAACAACTAAAAAGCACAAAAGCGGAAACAAAACAGTCAAAACGCGAACAAAAACACCGCATAATAAAGTTACTTCAAGTAGCTAAATAAAGCAAAAGGTGTCCAAAGCGTTCACAGAAACCATCCAAAAACAAAAAGCCCACAAGCCGGGCAAAACACCAAAAAAAATTACAGAGGATCAAGGTCCTTTCCGGACTCCACATCAAAAGCAGGCTGCGGAGGAAACATAGAGATCGGGACTGCATCGACGGCAACGCCATCCCGGTTTGAAACCTCCACACCAGATCCATCCCCGACCAAAGGTGAAGTCGGGTTCCCAACCGGAACTTTGGGGTCGGACATCGGAACCTCATCCTCAGTAGGAGCAGGAACAATCTTTCCCTCCACAACAATGTTATCTGTACTGAATAAGCTCAGATCCAGGTCGGGAGCAAGAACCCGGACCTGAGCCTTCAAATTTTCAAACATAGCATCCATACCCTTGGCCACATGACCTTCCAGCTCGTAAAACTCGTCCTGCGCGGATTGCAACTTCTCCTTTGTCTCCACAAGCTCGGCATACAGCCGAGTATAATTCTCTGTAGCCGCCTTCGCCATCTCCTCAGACGTCTTCGCTGCCGCCACAGCCGCGGTAGCTTTAGTTTTCTCTTTCTCCAACGAGGCCTCCAGCTCAGTAATCCTGGCAGCCTTCAGTTGACTAATCTTATCAAGCTCGGACTGAGCCTTCTCAAGCCGGGAGCTGGTCGCCCCAAGGGGGGATTTCTTGAACTCCCGGGCAATAGCAGCATGAAGACTGGCCATCCGGACACAGCTCCGCGCCATATACTGAAAATGGTGCTCCATAGACACATCGTCAGTAGAAATGAAAGTCTGAGGGAGAATATGCTGTTCAATCCAACCAAGAGCATCGAAATCCTTATCGTTAAAACCCGCAAGCTCTTGAGAGGTCTTCTGCTTCTTGGGAGGAGGACCCGAAGTCGAAAGAGGAGAAGAAGGAACAGGCCCAGAGATCGGAGGATCTTGACTTATAGCTCGGAACTGGGGAGTCGGAATAGTCTTCGACCGAGTCTGAACACCCCCAGTAGTCTTCTGCGGAGAAGATCGGGCAGAAGCCTCCCCGGCCTCGATATTTCGAGCAGCCACAGACTTCTTCGTCCGACGAAGGAACTTCATGGAATCCGCCTGAGAAGACATCTCTACAAGAAATAAAGAAAGGGATTACCACAACAGAAATTCCAGCAAAAACAAGCAAAACCAAAGTACCAAAAAGATGAATCTCGGAAGAGGTCGGGAACTACCTAACTCGGAACGGAGAAGGCTTGGATCCCCCAACATTTTCTTCGTGTCCAAGTGAGGTGCCCGACCCCATAAACTGCTCACCACACCCACAAAGGCCTGCTCCACCTCATCTAGACTCTCAAAGGTATACTTAACAGACACTACATTCTCCTGCCAACAAAGAGGAAAAGAAGGCTCCCCACTCTCATCTAGAAAGAAAGGTCGGACGTCTCCAGTAGCCCGGACCTTGAAATAAAAGTTCTTAAAATCATGAAAGGACTCATCATACAGGGTACAAAACTTTCTTCCCTGGTTAGCCCTAAAAGAGACCCAAGATACCTTCCCTCCACCCGATCCCGGCTTCGTCAACACAAACAAGTAGGAAAAAAGAGAAATAGAGGGAGCAACACCCAAAACTGACACAAAAGTTGAAACAGCTTCAAAAACGCCCAAGAATTTGGATGGAGCTGCGTAGGGGCAAGGTTACAAGACCACAACACCTCGGACTCCAGGTCGGTAAAAGGAAGTCGGACACTCAGCTTAGAGAAAAAACAATCATAAGCGTAAAAGAAGAACTTCTCGGAACTATCTAAGGGCGGGAAGCAAACTCTCTCCTCGGAATCCGGGGCTACTAATTCATAATCCCTCTCAGACTCTCTATCTTCACATATGCTACATTGCCTACGAAACCTAGCTAAATACTCAGAATCTACCACAGAAGGGACTCTTAGAGGAACAGGATCTACCCAACCAAGACCACTTGGAATCTTGGTCGACATCGCTTGAAGAACCTTTCGAGACATAAAATTCTTGCCTACAAAGAAGAATACAACAGCAAGCAAAATCACATAAAAGCAGACAGCGAAAACCCATTCAGCAAAGCAAGAAACAAAGATCTTTCAGAAGAAAATACAGCAACCCGGAGCAAGATACCAGAGAACAAAAAAGAGTCCCCCCCATGTACAAACGAACAAAGCAATGGCGGCGCCTCTTTTCGGGGCAACCCAGGCATAGAGAAAAAAGAAACAAACAAAGAGCCACACAAAAACAGAAGCATATGTACACAAAGAAGATAAGACGGGAACAAACCTGGAAGAAAGGAAGAAGACAACGAGCTCCGATGCAAGGAGAACGAAAACGGTGGCGCAGAGGGAACCCCGGAAAAAACGCACAGAAAGATTCGGGGAAGAAGAACAAAGAGAAAGAAGAAGCGATGCTCGAAAAAGAGATGACGAAAAACTCAGAAAAACAGGAAGGGAACAGAATAAACGAAGAAAAGGAGGAAAGGGGCAAATAAATAACGCCTTCACAAAGCCCGAACGGAAATCGAGGAGAAACGGTAAAATGCAATAAATGCAGGAACGGCCACTTTTGAAATTTGAAAAACTACTATGCCCGAGCTCGACCTCTCAAAAAGGACGAACTCGGGCAGGGGCACTGTTCATACCCTGACCGAGCTCCCCAACTCGGCAAAGTTCAAAGGAGGTCCGACCTCAGCCTGAGGCCCACGCCTAAAGGTCGGACCTCGGAAACATAAAGCAAAGAAAGGCCCATCAAAAGGAACGCAGCCCAAAACACTAAAGGCCGAAAAGGCCTAGAAAAGGCGGTTCCACAAAGATAAAGATAAGACTCCCAAAAGATAAGATAAGATAAGAATATCTTATCCAGGGAAGATCACGGCCAACTATTATAAATACACTGGAGCACCCAGGTATAACTCATACTCTAATTCTACTCCATATCTGCTTGGACCCATGCTAACTTAAGCATCGGAGTGTCATTGCAGGTACAACCACCAACCACTCCACATATCAAGCTCGGGTCCCTGACCCCCACCTCGGGCCTCTCCGAGACAACCGAGCTACACGTTTCAGGTAACCCCCGGAACACTTAGGTTATGAATCCAACCATATTCTAGCTCTGTCTCTTACAGCAAAAGGAAAAAGCATGAGCCTGTAGACTTCAGGATCTACTCCATTCGTCTTAACAATCTCACAGATCTGCAAGAACTCAGTTAAAAACTGATAAGGATCTTCAGATGGAAGTCCATAGAACTTGCAGTTTTGTTGCATTAAGGCAACTAGCTGAGGTTTTAGCTCAAAATTATTGGCTCCAATGGCAGGAATGGAGATGCGTCTTCCATCAAATTTGGACGTTGGTTTTGTGAAGTCACCAAGCATTCTCCTTGCATTATTGTTGTTGGGTTCGGCTGCCATCTCCTTCTCTTGTTCTAATATTTCTGAAAGGTTACCTTTAGATTGTTATAATTTAGCTTCTCTTAGTTTTCTCTTCAGAGCCCTTTCAGGTTCAGGATCAATTTCAACAAGAGTGCCTTTTTCCTTGTTCCTGCTCATATGAAAGAGAAGAAAACAAGAAAAGAAGAGGAATCCTCTATGTCACAGTATAGAGATTCCTTTATGTTAGTAGAAGAAGAAAGGGGAGAAGAGTGAAGAAGAATAGGTTCGGATTTTTAGATGAAGAGAGGTGAAGAGAAGTGTTAGTAAATAAATAATTAAATAGAATAAGAAAAGAGAGAGAGAATTTCGAAAATAATTTTGAAAAAGAGGTTAGTATTTTTGAAAATTAAAGATAAGATAAGATTAAAATTAAAATTTAAAACAAAAAGAGTTTTTTGAAAAAGAGATGAGATATTCTCGAAAATTAGAGAGGGAAAAGTAGTTAGGTGGTTTTGGAAAAGATAAGAAACAAACACAAAGTCAAAGAGTTAGTTGAAAAAGATATTAAAATCAAATTTGAAAAGATAAGAAGATAAGAAGTTAGATAAGATATTTTGAAATTAAATTTTTGAAAAAGATGAAATTTTGAAAAAGATATGATAAGATATGTTTGAAAAAGATTTAATTTTTAAATTTAAAATTACTTACTTCACTAACAAGAAACTACAAGATAAGATTCTAGAACTTAAAGATTGAACCTTTCTTAACAAGAAAGTAACAAACTTCAAATTTTTGAATCAATCACATTAATTGTTAGTGAGTTTTCGAAAATTTCATATAAAGATAAGAAAAAGATTTTGAAAATAATTTGAAAAAGAATTTAAAAAGATAAGATTTTTAAAATTGAAATTTTGACTTGACTTGTAAGAAACAACAAATTTTAAAAATTTTTGACCAAGTCAACCCAAAATTTCGAAAATTTGGAGGGAAATAAGGAAAAGATATTTTTTTGATTTTTGAAATTTTAATTATGAGAGAGAAAAATAATTAAAATTAAAACGTCATAATTGTGTTTTTCTCTTTTCTTTTTGGATCAAAACAAGGAATGCATGCAAGAACACTATGAATGTCAAGATGAACACCAAGAACACTTTGAAGATCATGATGAACATCAAGAACATATTTTTGAAAAATTTTTGATGCAAAGAAGACATGCAAGACACCAAACTTAGAAATCTTTAATGCATGGACTCTAACAAACGAAAAATGCATATGAAAAACAACAAACAACACAAAACAAGAAAACATCAAGATCAAACAAGAAGACTTGTCAAGAACAACTTGAAGATCATGAAGAACACTATGAATGCATGGAATTTTCGAAAATAATGCATAAATTTTAAAAACATGCAATTGACACCAAACTTAAAAATTGACTCAAGACTCAAACAAGAAACACAAAATATTTTTGATTTTTATGATTTTATGATTTTTTTGTATTTTTATTATATTTTTCGAAAATAAAATTTGGAAAAACGAAAAAGAAAAGAAAAATTTTGAAAAAGATTTTTGAAAAATTTTTGAAAAGAAAATTACCTAATCTGAGTAACAAGATGAACCGTTAGTTGTCCATACTCGAACAATCCCCGGCAACGGCGCCAAAAACTTGGTGGACGAAATTGTGATTCATTCTCTTTGTATTTGCATGAGATTTATTTAATGGCTCTTTGCTATGTGTGGACACAACTCCGTTCAACTTAACCAGCAAGTGTACTGGGTCATCCAAGTAATACCTTACGTGAGTAAAGGTCGATCCCACAGAGATTGTTGGTATGAAGCAAGCTATGGTTACCTTGTAAATCTCAGTCAGGCAGGTTAAATGGTTTATGATAAGTTCGAAAATAAATAATAAACAGAAAATAAAATAGGATAGAAATACTTATGTAGATCAATAGTAGGAATTTTAGATAGGCGTATGGAGATGCTGTGCTCCTCTTGAATCTCTACTTTCATATTACATTCATCCAATTCTTCTTACTCCTTTCCATGGCAAGCTGTATGTAGGCCATCACCGTTGTCAATGGCTACATCCCATCCTTTCAGTGAAAATGGTCCTATGCTCTGTCACAGCACGGCTAATCATCTGTCGGTTCTCAATCAGGTTGGAATAGAATCCCTTGATTCTTTTGCGTCTGTCACTAACGCCCAGCCTTCAGGAGTTTGAAGCTCGTGACAGTCATTCAATCCCAGAATCCTACTCGGAATACCACAGACAAGGTTAGACTTTCCGTATTCCCAGAATCCTACTCGGAATACCACAGACAAGGTTAGACTTTCCGGATTCCCATGAATGCTGCCATCTATCTAGCTTATACCACGAAGATTCTGTTGGGGAATCTAAGAGATATGCGCCGGCCTAAGGTAGAACGGAAGTGGTTGTCAGTCACGCGCGTTCATAGGCGAGAATGATGATGATTGTCACAGATCATCACATTCATCAAGTTGAGGTGCAACGTATATCTTAGAATAAGAATAAGGAGAATTAAATAGAAAATAGTGGTAGTTGTATTGAAACTTGAGGTACAGCAGAGCTCCACACCCTTAATCTATGGTGTGTAGAAACTCCACCGTTGAAAATACATAAGTGAAAGGTTCAGGCATGGCCGAGAGGCCAGCCCCCATGATCTGATAACTAATCGTCCCAAGATGAAACGTGGTCCCCCAAAAAGACTACTAATACACTAGTAAAAAGTCTTATTTATACTAAACTAGCTACTAGGGTTTACATGAGTAAGTAATTGATGCATAAATCCACTTCTGGGGCCCACTTGGTGTGTGTTTGGGCTGAGCTTGATCTAACCACGAGCTGAGGCTTTTATTGGAGTTGAACGCCGAGTTATAGCGTGTTTCTGGCGTTCAACTCCGGGTTGTGACGTGTTTCTGGCGTTTGACTCCAGACAGCAGCATGTACTTCGCGTTGAGCGCCACTTTACATCGTCAATTCCCGAATAAAGTATAGACTATTATATATTTCTGGAAAGCTCTGGATGTCTACTTTCCAACGCTGTTGATAGCGCGCCATTTGGAGTTCTGTAGCTCCAGAAAACCCATTTTGAGTGCAGGGAGGTCAGATTCCAACAGCATCAGCAGTCCTTTTGTCAGCCTCTTTCAGAGTTTTGCTCAAGTCCCTCAATTTCAGCCAGAAATTATCTGAAATTACAGAAAAACACACAAACTCATAGTAAAGTCCAGAAATGTGAATTTAACATAAAAACTAATGAAAACATCCCTAAAAATAGCTTGAACTTACTAAAAACTACCTAAAAACAATGCCAAAAAGCGTATAAATTATCCGCTCATCATTCACCATAGCAAATTTCATATCATTTTGAATCCCCAGATGTTAGCTTTCCAATGCCATTGAAACCGCCTCATTTGGACCTCTGTAACTCATGTTATGACAAATTTAGTACTGAGAGGTCAGGATTGACAGCTTTCCAAATCCTTCATTTCTTGAATTCTCCCATTTTGCATGCTTTCCTTCCACTTCTTCAATCTATTCTTGCCTTCAAAACCTTAAATCATTCAAAAAAATATATCAAGGTATCGAATGGGAGAAAAGTGAATTAAAATTAGCAATTTAAGCATGAAAAGCATGTTTTTCACAATTAAGCACAATTTAGGAAGAATTCATGAAACTATGCTATTTCAATGGATATATGCAATAAAAGTTGATGAAATCCACCCAAATAGAGCAAATAAATATCATGAAATATGGATTCATCATATCCCCACACTTAAACAATAGCATGTCCTCATACTATACCAAAGGAAGATAAGAAGGGGAATCAACAATTATTCAATGCAAACTATCTATATGCAATGTACCTATGTGTATGTAACTATTATATCTTATACTATCTAACTATCTATATGTATTTAATTAGTCCAAGTAAATCAATT
The DNA here is from genome assembly GCF_003086295.3 of Arachis hypogaea. Taxonomy (NCBI): domain Eukaryota; kingdom Viridiplantae; phylum Streptophyta; class Magnoliopsida; order Fabales; family Fabaceae; genus Arachis; species Arachis hypogaea. Next base: position 60,765,342 of record NC_092040.1, read on the forward strand.
TCCAAGAAAGCATCTATATACAACCAAGGGCTAAAGCAATTATATCCAAATCCTATTCACAATTGAATTGAGTCATATAAAAGAATTTAAGCAAATTTGCAAGATAAGCAATTATCATAGGTGAAAATATGGAATTGAGTGATTGAACCCTCACCAAATATGTGTATGCACTCTAGTCACTCAAGTGTTTAGGGTCAATTCACTCAATTCTCCTCTAATCATGCTTTCTAAAGTTTGTTTTTCATCTAACCAATCAACAAATACTTAATGTACATATGCAAATATCATGAGGTCTTTTCAAGGTTGTAATGGGGCTAAGGTTAAAGGTAAGGATGTATATATGGTTAGGTGAGCTTGCATTTGAATCTTTGATTGGCCTAAATTATCACCTAACACACACACAACCTATAAACTTCTAATATCAACTTAGCTACCCAAAATCTCACTTTTACATATACACACACTCCTGCATCCAATTCAATTCATCACATATGCATTGATTATTATTGAATTTCACATTGGTGTAATTTTGTCCCCTTTTCATTATTTCTTTCCTTTTTTTTTTGAACATAATATATATACCAACTCATCAATGCATATGGTTTTCATAATCTTACATGAGCATGTACCCCAAATTTCCAATATATTTCAACAAAGAGTAAAATACATTTTTATCTACCAATGTTCCCATATTTTCCCCACACTTAAACATTACACACTCTCACTAACTTAAGCTACTCAAAGATTCAAATAGGACAATTAATTGTTTTTCGCTTAAGGTTAATGATGTGGCAAAATAAAGAACAAAAAGGGGGCATTCATAGGCTAAGGTGGCAAATAAAGTTGAATAAAATGGTAGGCTATTTGGGTTAAGTGAGCTGTAAAGAAATAATGGCCTCAATCACATAAATGCATAAATATACATTAAATAATGGATATATAGAATTAAACAAACCTAAGATTACAATCAAAGAGAAGAGCAACACACAAAAAATGAAATAAGTGGACCAATGATGTAACCACACAATATGTTTCAAAAACTCACAAGTTGTATATTCTTTAACCCAAAAACCGTATTCCACAATGTATAAATCATGCAAGTTTGAAAAGATTTCAACTCAGTTCAATTTGAATTTCAATGCCCTATATAAAGAGTAAGTTTCTTGGAAATTTCATTAAATTGACTAACATTTATTCTATATATGTATATATAATGTGATTGGATGAAACAAATCAAAAATCCTAAATTTAATTCCTAATTTCAATCAAACCAAAATAGCAAGTGTATAGGAAACCAAACTTAGGTGCAATCATCACATCATCCCAAATCACAACCAAGACTAAAAACCAAAAAGAACATATGTACAAGCCAAAATTAAGAGCAAAATGTGAAAATATGCATAACTACTCTATAATACTAAGTGCAAGGTGTTGAGAAAGAGAGATTTACGCCCTGAAATTGCAGATCCTTCCCCACACTTAAACGTTGTACGGTCCTCCGTGCATGCACTCAATCCAGGGGTGAAGAGATGCTCTAAGAGGCTCCACCTTCAGCTGGTGGGCACCGGGGCTCCGAGTTGTTGTATAATCACAGAAACAACAATTGAGGAAGAAGTCATAGTAGTGTGGTATAATAGAAGACAATGTGCATATTCTAAAGGCACGCGGTATAGAACACAACACATTGACCGGATAAAAATAGAAACCACATAAGCAAAAGAAATAGCAGATGTTCTTCAATTGCAAAGCTTAGGGTGCAAGTAAAGAATAAGCAAAACTTAAGGCACAAGCAACCCTAGGTAACTACAACTAAAGTGAATTGAATGTATAAGATATTGGATATTAAAATTGTATAACTGAAAGCGCAAAATTAATAGAAAATGGCACAATTAACAATAACCAATTCAATGATGAAAAGCAAACTACATATTCATCCTTAGGTGTTATGAAATAATCACATGTATAAGGTGCTAGTTACAAAAAGTGACAAGTCTTGATAAGAATCAAGTCAAGTCGACCCAAAAAAATGCAAAGCATTAACAAGGAACAAATACCTCGTTATGTGATTATATTCACTTAAAACCCATGATGACTAAATAGTTCAACTCAATTCACTAAGGTAAAGGTGCACAATTCACGATTAAGATGCCAAACAAGGATATAGTCTAACACATATGGTAGCTACAACACATGCATTAAACTTGTAATTCATCTAGGCAATCAACAAAGACCTGATACATATTGCACATATTCATTAAATCAAAATTCAAGTAAGAAGCAACCCAACAAATATCAAGCAAACACTTGCAATTTATTAAATGAACAAGTAACTAAAGTAAAACTAATATAATTATCAAAAAGAAAAATTAAACGCAAACAAAACAAAGTAGAGCAAGTAAAGAAGAGGGCAAAAGCAAGAGAAGGGAGGAGTGGGAGAAAGAAAGAAGAAAAGAAGTAGAGAGAAAAGAAGAAAAGAAGTGTAATGGTAGGGAAACAGGGGCGTGTGTACGCACAGGCACGTGTGCATACGCACACAAAGCGAATCAGGGGGTGTGCGTCCGCACCAGGTGTGCGAACGCTATCAGCAGAAAGGGAATCAAGAAGTGTGCGCATGCACAAAAGTGTGCACGCACACAGAAAGTAAACGAAATGGAGGGTGAGCGGACGCACAAACGTGTACGAGCGCTCTGAACAAAGAGGGGATCAGAAGGTGTGCGTACGCACAAGCGTGTGCACACGCACAGAACACTATTTTTTTGGAAAAAAAAGAAGCGTCAAAATTGCCAGCTATCTCGCCATCTGTGCATACGCACACAGGTCCGTGCGTACGCACAAAACACAAAATGGGGGGGATGCGGACGCACAAGGCTTGCGAATGCTCCTACCAGAAGGGGTGTAAGCTGGTGTGCGCGGGTACAGAGGGGTGCACGTGCACAGAATGCGAAAATTAGGGTTGTGTGCGTACGCACAGGTGTGTGTGCACGCACATGCTCTGTTTTTCTCAAAAAATTTTAGTGCCCAAAGGCACCAAACTTGATATCCAAAATAGTTTTTCAACCCCAAAACATATTATTCATCAAAAACACATTATCTAAACTAAAATAAGATCAAATTAAGCTTGAATTTAAACTAAGCCTAAGCTATCTACAAGAGACAAAATGCAATGAATTGAAACTATGTACAAAGAGAGGATTAGAAAGGTGTTACCATAGTGGGGTGTCTCCTACCTAGCACTTTCATTTATTGTCTTTATGTTAGACTTATGGGGAGCTTTGATCTTGTGCTTATATTCATCATGGAGCTTCCAACAATGCTAGAATCTCCACAATTCCCAATTGATTGCACCAAGTTTGGATGGAGTGTCCAACAAGCCATGAGCTCCCAACAAGAAAAACAAAAGGCATACAAGAAAAACATATTCACAATAGCAAACATATTCACAATAGTATACAAAAGGCAAAATATTCACATATTAACATATTCACAATCAACCAAAAATAAGCAAGCAACATATGTACAATCAATCAAAAATCAAGCTATTTACATATTCACATATTAACTATAGCCAAAAACATACACCATTGCAACTCCGCGGCAACGGCACCAAATTTGATAACGAGAATTTATTGTATGGTTTGGAATTAAGAATCAATTCATTGGTAGCATAGTCCAAACCAACAATGAATTCTCACAATCAAATGTTTACAAATTCTAATTAACCGAAAGTGTTTAAACCTCAGATCGTCTTCCCTAGGAGTTATAATGAAATGTCCAATCATTGGCTATGAGAGAGCATGGGAATTGGGAATGCAAGAAAGTAAGAAATGTAAATAGCAAGAAAGCAAATAAACATCCAAGGAATGTAAATGGCAATTCAAAGCAAGAATTGGGGAATTTATGATTCATGTCCTAGTTATGGACCACAAACATGGCAATTGTGTGGGGTCAATCCAAATTAGTCAATTCTCCTTGAGAATTAGTCCAAAGGGCATAATTGGTCTCAATCCATGAGTCCTAGTCAACTCACTAATTATTTAGTGAAAGACTAGTGTCAATAGAAACCAAACCAATTAGCCATTCCCACACTATGCGGAATGGACATCCACAACTCAATTCCACCTAAACACCCAATTTCTCAACTAAGAGTGTGCAAACTAAACATGCAAGCAATTAAACATGCAAGAAATAAAGGTCAAAGCAATAAAAGTCAAAAGCAATAAAATGCAAGAAAAGGAAACTTCAAATGCAAGAAACCTCTTGGAAAGTAATTAAGAGCTAAGGTTACTGGTGCACGAAATCACAATCACACTTTTGTGATTCCGCACAACTAACCAGCAAGTGCACTAGGTCGTCCAAGTAATACCTTACGTGAGTAAGGGTCGATCCCACGGAGATTGTCGGCTTGAAGCAAGCTATGGTTATCTTGTAACTCTTAGTCAGGATATCAATAATTCTCAGATTTAATTGTAAAAAGTAAAAGAACATGAAATAAATACTTGTTTTGCAGTAATGGAGAACAGGTCGAAGTTTTGGAGATGCTATATCTTTTGAATCTCTACTTTCCTACTGTCTTCTTCTTCATGCATGCAAGGCTCCTTCCATTGCAAGCTGTATGTTGGGTTTCACTGTTGTCAATGGCTACCTCCCATCCTCTCGGTGAAAATGTTCAACGCACGCTGTCACCGCACGGCTAATCATCTGTCGGTTCTCGATCATGTTGGAATAGAATCCAGTGATTCTTTTGCGTCTGTCACTGATGCCCAACACTCACGAGTTTGAAGCTTGTCACAGTCATTCAATCCTCGGATCCTACTCGGAATACCACAGACAAGGTTTAGACTTTCTGGATTCTCAAGAATGGCCGCCAATGGGTTCTAGCTTATACCACGAAGATTCTGCTTAAGGAATCCAAGAGATACACACTCAAACGAAGGTAGAACGGAGGTGGTTGTCAGACACACGTTCATAGGTGAGAATGGTGATGAGTGTCACAGATCATAACATTCATCAGGTTGAAGAACAAGTGGTATCTTAGAATAGAAGCAAGCATGATTGAATGAAAAACAGTAATAATTGCATTATTCCATCAAGACACAGCAGAGCTCCTCACCCCCAACCATGGGGTTTAGAGACTCATGTTGTAGAAGATACAATATGAAACGTGTAATGTGTCATGAGATGAAGATACAATAGCAAAAAGTCCTATTTATAGTGAACTAGTGACCTAGGGTTTACAAGAATGAGTAAATGACGTAAAAATTCACTTCCGGGGTCCACTTGGTGTGTGCTTGGGCTGAGCATTGAAGCTTTCATGTGTAGAGACTTTTCCTGGAGTTAAACGCCAGCTTTTGTGCCAGTTTGGGCGTTTAACTCCAATTTTTGTGCCAGTTCCGGCGTTAAACGCCGGGAATTCTGAAGCTGATTTAGAATGCCGGTTTGGGCCATCAATTCTTGGGCAAAGTATGGACTATTATATATTGCGGAAAAGCCCAAGATGTATACTTTCCAACGCAATTGAGAGCTCACCAATTGGGCTTCTGTAGCTCCAGAAAATCTATTTCGAGTGCAGGGAGGTCCGAATCCAACAGCATCTGCAGTCCTTTTTCAGCCTCTGAATAAGATTTTTGCTCAGGTCCCTCAATTTCAGCCAAAAAATACCTGAAATCACAGAAAAACACACAAAATCATAGAAAAGTCCAGAAAAGTGAATTTTAATTAAAAAATAAAAAATATATAATAAAAACTAACTAAAATGTACTAAAAACATACTAAAAGCAGTGCCAAAAAGCGTATAAATTATCCGCTCATCACAACACCAAACTTAAATTGTTGCTTGTCCCCAAGAAACTGAAAATCAAATAGGATAAAAAGAAGAGAACATACTATAGACTCCAAAATATCAATGAAACTTAGCTCCAATTAGATGAGCGGGACTAGTAGCTTTTTACCTCTGAACAGTTTTGGCATCTCACTTTATCCTTTGAGGTTTAGAATGATTGGCATCTATAGGAACTCAGAATTCATATAATGTTATTGATTCTCCTAGTTAAGTATGTTGATTCTTGAACATAGCTACTTTATGAGTCTTGGCCGTGGCCCAAAGCACTCTGTTTTCCAGTATTATCACCGGATACATACATGCCACAAACACATAACTGTGTGAACCTTTTCAGATTGTGACTCAGCTTTGCTAGAGTCCCCAATTAGAGGTGTCCAGGGTTCTTAAGCACACTCTTTTTGCTTTGGATCACGACTTTAACCGCTCAGTCTCAAGCTTTTCACTTGACACCTTCACGCCACAAGCACATGGTTAGGGACAGCTTGGTTTAGCCGCTTAGGCCAGGATTTAATTCCTTTAGGCCCTCCTATCCACTGATGCTCAAAGCCTTGGATCCTTTTTAGTATCCTTGCCTTTTGGTTTTAAGGGCTATTGGCTTTTTCTGCTTGCTTTTTTTGTATTCACTGTTTTTTCTTGCTTCAAGAATCAATTTGATGATTTTTCAGATCCTCAATAACATTTCTCCTTTTCCATCGTTCTTTCAAGAGCCAACAAATTTAACATTCTTTAAACAAATTCAAAAGACATATGCACTGTTCAAGCATTCATTCAGAAAACAAAAAGTATTGTCACCACATCAAACTAATTCAACTAGTTTCAAAGATGAATTCGAAATCATGTACTTCTTGTTCTTTTGTGATTAAAGCATTTTTCATTTAAGAGAGGTGATGGATTCATAGGACATTCATAGCTTTAAGACATGAACTTTAAATTTTATTAATCATGGAATAAGAACAAGACTCAAAAATAAATATAAGATAAGACCAATAGTAATAGAAAACAGAAAATTAAAAACAGAAATTTAAATGACTCTAAAATAGATTCCTAATGATAAAGGTTATCACAGAGTTAGGACTCAACAACCTTGATTTTGAGAAGTGGATGCTCCCTCAACTTGTGGGGTGTTTGACCCTTCAAGGGAGAACTTATGGCGCTTCAGCTCCTGTAGCTCACGCCCCTGCTTCTCTTGTTCCTTCAGCAATTTGCAGAGCATGCAGTTTTGATTCTGCTGTTCTTCCTTAATTTGTTCCATAGCTTCTTGCAGCTTGGCAACAGATGCTACTAGGTGGGCCCAGTAGTCAAATTCAGGAAGTTCAGGGAGGAATTCCTGTGCCCTCCTTTTGATAGAGTTATCTTGCATTTGTCCTTCCATTGACTTCTTGGTGATTGGAAGTTCAATTGGGATGAATTCATCTACTCCCATCCTCACCCCAGCATCTTTACATAGCAAAGAGATTAAGCTTGGGTAAGCCAGTTTGGCTTCAGTGGAGTTCTTGTTTGCAATTGTGTAAATCTCACAAGAAATCAGATGATGAATCTCCACTTCTTTTCCCAGCATAATGCAATGAATCATCACTACTCTCTTGACAGTGACCTCAGAACGGTTACTAATGGGCAATATAGAACGCCCAATGAAGTCTAGCCAACCTCTTGCAACTGGTTTGAGATCCCCCCCTCTTGAGTTGGTTTGGGACACCTTTTGAATTGGTTATCCACTTAGTTACAGGGAGGCATATATCTGCTAGAACTTGATCCAACCCCTTATCTGCTCTCACCATTCTCCTATTAAAGGATTCAGGATCATCTTGTAGTTGAGACAGTTTGAAGACCTCTCTTATTTTGTCCAAATGGAAGTAAATAGTTCTTCCTCTGACCATGGTTTTGTAGGTATGGAAAGCAGTTCCAGTCATTCTCTGCTTATCTGTCAGCCACAGATTTGAGTAGAATTCCTGAACCATGTTTCTTCCAACCTTTGTCTCAGAATTGGCTAGAATTTCCCATCCTCTATTTCGAATTTGCTCTTGGACCTCCGGATATTTGTCTTCTTTCAGATCGAATTTAACTTCCGGGATCACTGACCTTAGACCCATTATTTTGTGGTAATGGTCTGCATGTTCTTTGGTTAAGAACTTCTCTTGACTCCAAAGATTCTTTGGAGTATTCTCTTTTTTGCCTCTTGAATTGGTTTATTTTCCTTTGGGAGCCATAGTCTTGATGAGCCTTAGCTTAGTGATCACGAAAAAGCACACCAAACTTAGAGGTTTGCTTGCCCTCAAGCAAAAGAAAGGAAAGGGGAGAGAGAGGAGGAGAAGCAAATTCGAATGGTGAAGAGAGGGGGATGGCCGAATGTGTATTTATAAGGGACGGGGAGGGATTTTGAAAGTTTTGAAAGAGATTTGAGAAGATATGGAAAGAATTTGAGAAAATACTTGAGTTTTTGAAGAAGATTAGGAAAGGATTTGAAAGAGATTTGAGAAATAATTTAGAAAATTGTTGGATTTTTGAAATTTGAGGGTGAATGATGAAAATTTGTAACATGTTTATGTAGAAAATTATGGGTCAAAACATGAAAGTGTGAAAAAATTTGAAGTGGAAAGCAAAATCTCCTTCCCCTGCCTTTCTGGCGTTTAACACCCAGCCAGGCACCCTGGCTGGCGTTAAATGCCAGAAACCCCTTTATCACTGGGCGTTTTGCTGAACATCCGGGATGCTGCAATTCTGGCGTTAAACGCCCAGAATGGTGCCCATTCTGGTGTTTAACGCCAAAAATGGTGCCTTTACTGGCGTTAAACGCCCAGAATGATACCCAGAGTGCCTTTTACTGGCGTTTTCTTGCCAGGAAGCTCCTTTTCTCTGCTTTTTTCACTGAATCCTTCTGTAACTCTGTGAATTCCTTCAATTTCAATGATCAACCTTGAAGAATATATATCAAACTTTTATTAAGTAAAACGAATAACCTGCTAATGACTGGGTTGCCTCCCAGTAAGCGCTTCTTTATTGTCTTTAGCTGGACCTTTACTGAGACTCATTCAAGCCTCAGTTTTGAGCATTCCTGCTCAAAATTGCTTTCAAGATAATGTTTGATCCTCTGTCCATTAACAATGAACTTTTTGTCAGAATCAATATCCTTAAGCTCAACATATCCATATGGTGACACTCTTGTAATCACATACGGGCCCCTCCATCGGGATTTCAGTTTTCCTGGGAATAGTCTGAGCCTAGAGTCGAAGAGCAGAACTTTTTGTCCTGGCTCAAAGACTCTGGATGACAACTTCTTGTCATGCCACTTTTTTGCCTTTTCCTTATAAATTTTTGCATTTTCAAAGGCACTGAGTCTGAATTCCTCTAGCTCATTTAGCTGGAGCAATCTTTTTTCACCAGCTAACTTAGCATCCAGGTTTAAGAATCTGGTTGCCCAGTAGGCTTTATGTTCCAATTCCACGGGCAGATGACAGGCCTTGCCATACACAAGTTGGTATGGAGAGGTTCCTATAGGAGTCTTGAATGTTGTTCTGTATGCCCACAGAGCATCATCCAAGCTCTTTGCCCAATCCTTTCTACGGGCAATTACAATCCGTTCCAGGATTCTTTTTAGCTCTCTATTAGAGACTTCAGCTTGCCCATTTGTCTGTGGATGATACGGAGTTGCTACTTTGTGGCTAATTCCATATCGGACCATAGCAGAGTACAGCTGTTTATTGCAGAAATGAGTGCCCCCATCACTGATTAGTACTCTGGGAACACCAAACCTGCTGAAGATGTGTTTCTAGAGGAATTTCAGCACGGTCTTGGTATCATTATTGGGTGTGGCAATTGCTTCTACCCATTTAGATACATAGTCTACTGCCACCAGAATATAAGTGTTTGAGTATGATGGTGGGAAGGGACCCATGAAGTCAATACCCCATACATCAAACAATTCAATCTCTAAGATCCCTTGTTGAGGCATGGCGTAACCATGAGGCAAGTTACCAGCTCTTTGGCAACTGTCACAGTTACGTACAAACTCTCGGGCATCCCTATAGAGAGTAGGCCAGTAGAAGCCACATTGGAGGACCTTAGTGGCTGTTCGCTCACTTCCGAAATGTCCCCCATACTGTGATCCATGGCAATGCCATAGGATCCTTTGTGCTTTCTCTCTAGGTACACATTTGTGAATCATTCCGTCTACACATCTCTTAAAGAGATATGGCTTATCCCATAGGTAGTACTTGGCATCTGAAATTAATTTTTTTCTTTGCACCCTGCTGTACTCCTGGGGTATGAACCTCACAGCTTTATAGTTTGCAATGTCTGCAAACCATGGTGCTTCCTGAATGGCAAAGAGTTGCTCATCTGGAAAGGTCTCAGAGATCTCAGTAGAGGGGAGGGACGCCCCAGCTAATGGTTCTATCCGGGACAAGTGATCAGCTACCTGGTTCTCTATCCCTTTTTTGTCTCTTATTTCTATATCAAACTCTTACAAAAGCAACACCCATCTTATGAGCCTGGGTTTTGAATCCTGTTTTGTGAGTAAGTATTTGAGAGCAGCATGGTCAGTGTACACAATCACTTTTGATCCTACTAAATAGGATCTAAACTTGTCAATGGCATAAACCACTGCAAGTAACTCTTTTTCTGTGGTTGTGTAATTCTTCTGTGCATCATTTAGAACACGGCTAGCATAATAAATGACGTGCAGAAGCTTGTTGTGCCTCTGTCCTAACACTGCACCAATAGCATGGTCACTGGCATCACACATTAGTTCGAATGGTAATGTCCAGTCTGGTGCAGAGATGACTGGTGCTGTGACCAGCTTGGCTTTCAGGGTCTCAAACGCCTGCAGACACTCTGTGTCAAACACAAATGGTGTGTCAGCAGCTAGCAGGTTGCTTAGAGGTTTTACAATTTTTGAAAAATTCTTTATAAACCTTCTGTAGAATCCTGCATGCCCTAGAAAGCTTCTGATTGCCTTAACATTGGCAGGTGATGGTAATTTTTCAATTACTTCTACCTTTGCTTGATCCACCTCTATTCCCTTACTTGAAATTTTGTGCCCAAGGACAATTCCTTCAGTCACCATAAAGTGACATTTCTCCCAGTTTAAGACTAGGTTAGTCTCTTGGTACCTTTTCAGGACAAGTGCTAGATGATCAAGACAGGAGCTGAATGAGTCTCCAAATACTGAGAAGTCATCCATAAAGACTTCCAGGAACTTCTCTACCATATCAGAGAAGATGGATAGCATGCACCTCTAAAAAGTTGCAGGTACATTGCATAGACCAAAAGGCATTCTTCTGTAAGCAAATATGCTAGAAGGATAGGTGAATGATGTTTTCTCTTGATCTTGAGGGTCCACTACAATTTGATTGTAGCCTGAATAGCCATCCAAAAAGCAGTAATAATCATGACCCGCTAGTCTTTCTAGCATCTGGTCTATGAATGGTAAAGGAAAATGATCCTTTCTAGTGGCTGTATTGAGCCTTCTGTAGTCAATACACATACGCCACCCTGTAACTGTTCTTGTAGGAACCAGTTCATTCTTTTCATTATGAACCACTGTCATGCCTCCCTTCTTGGGGACAACTTGAACAGGGCTCACCCAGGGGCTATCAGAAATAGGATAAATAATCCCAGCCTCTAGTATCTTAGTGACCTCTTTCTGCACCACCTCCTTCATGGCTGGATATAGCCGCCTTTGTGGTTGAACCACTGGTTTGGCATTATCCTCCAATAGGATCTTGTGCATGCATCTTGCTGGGCTAATGCCCTTAAGATCACTTATAGACCATCCAAGAGTTGTCTTGTGTGTCCTTAGCACTTGAATTAGTGCTTCCTCTTCCTGTGAATTTAAAGCAGAGCTTATGATCACTGGAAAAGTGTCACCTTCTCCCAGAAATGCATACTTCAGGGATGGTGGTAGTGGTTTGAGCTCAGGTTTGGGAGGCTTATCCTCTTCCTGAGGAATTTTCAGAGGTTCTTTTATTTCCTCTGGTTCCTTCTGATCATGCTAAACATCTTTAAAGATGTCCTCTAGCTCTGATTCGAGACTCTCAGTCATATTGATCTCTTCCACCAAAGAGTCAATAATATCAGCGCTCATGCAGTCATTTGATATGTCTGGATGCTGCATAGCTTTGACAGCATTCAACTTGAACTCATCCTCATTAACTCTCAGGGTCACTTTCCCTTTTTGTACATCAATAAGAGTACGTCCAGTTGCTAGGAAAGGTCTTCCTAGGGTGAGAGTTGCACTCTTGTACTCCTCCATTTCCAGCACTACAAAGTCAGTGGGAAAGGCAAATGGCCCAACCTTGACAATCATGTCTTCAATTATGCCTGATGGATATTTAATGGAGCCATCAGCAAGTTGGAGACATATCCTGGTTGGTTTGACTTCTTCAGTCAACCCAAGCTTTCTGATAGTGGTTGCAGGTATCAGGTTGATACTTGCTCCAAGGTCACATAGGGCTGTCTTGGTACAAGCACCTTCTAATGTACATGGTATCATAAAGCTTCTTGGATCTTGAAACTTCTCTGGTAAGCTTTTCAGAATGACTGCACTGCATTCTTCAGTGAGAAACACCTTTTCAGTTTCTCTCCAATCCTTCTTATGACTTAAGATCTCTTTCATGAACTTAGCGTAAGAGGGTATTTGCTCAAGTGCCTCTGCAAAGGAAATCTTTATTTCAAGAGTCCTAAGATAGTCTGCAAGGTGAGCAAATTGTTTATCTTGTTCCGCTTGGCGGAGTTTCTGAGGATAAAGCATCTTGGCTTTATATTCTTCAACCTTAGTTCCTGCAGGTTTATTCCCTATAGAGGTGGTTGGAGAAGCCTTCTTAGAGGGGTTACTATCAGCACTCTCAGGTGTCTGATTCCTCATTGGCGTTTGAACGCCAGGACTGGGTGCAGGATGGGCGTTTAACGCCAGCTTTCCACCCTTTTCTGGCATTTGAACGCCAGAACTGGGCAAGGAATGGGCGTTTAACGCTAACTTTTCCCCCTTTTCTGGCGTTTGAACGCCAGAAGTATTCCTCTCTGGGCTCTTACTGTCCTCAGAGGGATTTTGGGCAGTGGTTTGGTTATCCTCTGTCAGTTGTTCCTTTCTTGGCTTTCTGCTGCTTTGAGTTGATACATTCAATGTCTTCCCACTCTTTAATTTAATAGCTTGGCATTCTTCTATTATCTGTTTAGATGGCTGCTGTCTGTATAATTCAATTGTGCTTCCATATTCTGGTTAGCATTTTTAGTTTCTTGGAGCATCTCTTTAAACTCTGCTAATTGTTTTGTCATCAGGAGTAATTGTTGATTAAGTTCAATAATCTGTTCTTGAGGATTAGGATCAGTAGTTACTGCCATAGCTTCTTCTTTTATAGAGGACTCACTGCTTGAGTATAGATGTTGATTTCTAGCAACCGTATCTATGAGCTCTTGAGCCTCTTCAATTGTCTTCCTCATGTGTATATATCCACTAGCTGAGTGGTCTAAAGACATCTGAGCTTTTTCTGTAAGCCCATAGTAGAAGATGTCTAACTGTACCCACTCTAAAAACATTTCAGAAGAGCATTTCTTTAGCATACCTCTATACCTCTCCCAGACATTATAAAGGGATTCATTATCCTCTTGTTTAAAGCCTTGGATGTCCATCCTTAGCTGTGTCATCCTTTTTGGAGGGTAAAATTGATTCAGGAATTTGTTTGATAACTGTCTCCATATTTTTATGCTTGCTGTGGGTTGGTTATTCAACCACCTCTTAGCTTGATCTTTTACAGCAAATGGAAACAGTAACAATCTGTAGACATCCTGATCCACTTCTTTATCACGTACTGTCTCAGCAATTTGTAAGAACTGTGCCAGAAACTCAGCAGGTTCTTCCTGTGGAAGACCGGAATACTGGCAATTTTGCTGCACCATGATAATGAGTTGAGGATTTAGCTCAAAGCTGCTTGCTTTAATGGGAGGTATACAGATGCTACTCCCATATGCAGCTGTAATGGGGTTAGCATATGACCCCAGAGTCCTTCTGGACTACTCAATTCCACTTAGGTCCATGATGGAGAACGGGAGATGATGTGGATATTATTTTATTTTATTATTATATTTTTTTAAAAAAATTTAAGTAAACAAAAGCACAAAAGACACCAAACTTAAAATTTTTAGAAAATCAAACACAAAATTTCGAAAATTTAAAGGAAAACACAAAGAAGACACCAAACTTAGAAATTTTTTTAAAAATAAATAAAGAACTAAGGACACGAAATTTCGAAAATTTTAAAGAAAATAAAAGCATGCAATTGACACCAAACTTAAAATATAAAACTAAACTCAAATAAAAGACTCTAAACCACAAAAATAAAATATTCCTAATCTAAGCAACAAAATAAACCGTCAGTTGTCTAAACTCGAACAATCCCCAGCAACGGTACCAAAAACTTGGTGCACGAAATCACAATCACACTTTTGCAATCCCGCACAACTAACCAGCAAGTGCACTGGGTCGTCCAAGTAATACCTTACGTGAGTAAGGGTCGATCCCACGGAAATTGTAGCTTGAAGCAAGCTATGGTTATCTTGTAACTCTTAGTCAGGATATCAATAATTCTCAGATTTAATTGTAAAAAGTAAAAGAACATGAAATAAATACTTGTTTTGCAGTAATGGAGAACAGGTTGAGGTTTTGGAGATGCTATATCTTTTGAATCTCTACTTTCCTACTGTCTTCTTCTTCATGCACGCAAGGCTCCTTCCATGGCAGGCTGTATGTTGGGTTTCACCGTTGTCAATGGCTACCTTCCATCATCTCAGTGAAAATGTTCAACGCATGCTATCACCGCACGGCTAATCATCTGTCGGTTATCGATCATGTCGGAATAGAATCCAGTGATTCTTTTGTGTCTATCACTAACGCCCAACACTCGCGAGTTTGAAGCTCGTCACAGTCATTCAATCCTCGGATCCTACTCGGAATACCACAGACAAGGTTTAGACTTTCCGAATTCTCAAGAATGGCCGCCAATGGGTTCTAGCTTATACCACGAAGATTCTGCTTAAGGAATCCAAGAGATACACACTCAAACGAAGGTAGAATGGAGGTGGTTGTCAGACACACGTTCATAGGTGAGAATGGTGATGAGTGTCACGGATCATCACATTCATCAGGTTGAAGAACAAGTGGTTTCTTAGAATAGAAGCAAGCGTGATTGAATGAAAAATAGTAGTAATTGCATTAATCCATCAAGACACAGCAGAGCTCCTCACCCCCAACCATGGGGTTTAGAGACTCATGCCATAGAAGATACAATATGAAACGTGTAATGTGTCATGAGATGAAGATACAATAGCGAAAAGTCCTATTTATAGTGAACTAGTGACCTAGGGTTTACAAGAATGAGTAAATGAGGTAAAAATCCACTTCCGGGGTCCACTTGGTGTGTGCTTGGGCTGAGCATTGAAGCTTTCATGTGTAGAGACTTTTCCTGGAGTTAAACGCCAGCTTTTGTGCTAGTTTGAGCGTTTAACTCCAACTTTTGTGCCAATTCCAGTGTTAAACGCCGGGATTTCTGAAGCTGATTTGGAACACCGGTTTGGTCCATCAATTCTTGGGCAAAGTATGGACTATTATATATTGCTGAAAAGCCCAGGATGTCTACTTTCCAATACAATTGAGAGCGTGCCAATTGGGCTTCTGTAGCTCCCGAAAATCCACTTCGAGTGTAGGGAGGTCAGAATCCAACAGCATCTGCAGTCCTTTTTCAGCCTCTGAATCAGATTTTTGCTCAGGTCCCTCAATTTCAGCCAGAAAATACCTGAAATCACAGAAAAATACACAAACTCATAGAAAAGTCCAGAAAAGTAAATTTTAATTAAAAACTAAAAAAATATAATAAAAACTAACTAAAATGTACTAAAAACATACTAAAAATAGTGCCAAAAAACGTATAAATTATCCGCTCATCAGTTACCTATCCTAGACATTGACCACAAACATATGATGATTATGAAGAGTTAATCCTACTTAGTTAAACTTACATCGAAGATAAGTCAAATAGGCATAGATGATTCCAATCCCTAAGTCCTTGTCAACACTAACGGGTCACATAGTTTCAAGGGAGACCAAATCAACTAACTACTATAATGTATCAAACAAGAATGGACATCAATGACTCAATGATCACCAAAGTCATCAATTTCAAGCCAAGAGTGGAGAAAAACTATGTAAAAACTAAGCCAAGCATTTTATCAAACACTTGGTGTGCATGAAAATAAAATAATATTAAATTTCATTAAAAATAAATTCTAACTACCAAGTGCAAGAAAATCATAACAATAACTAAAGAAAGCAATAAATGAATATAAAACATAAATTCCATTAATTGAAAATTAAAATAACAAAAGTATCCATAAACATAAATATGATAAGATAAAGGAAATAACAAAGGAAAGGAAGAAGAACAAAGATGCAATAACAATAAATGACAAGGAAAAGTAAATGAAAATAAGAATTAAAAGTAGAAATTACAAGAAATTAAACTAAAGAACTCTAATTCTAGAGAGAGTGGTGAGCTTCTCTCTCTAGAAAAACTAAACAAAAACATGTAAAAACCTAAATCTAAGTGCTCCCCCTTCTCCAAGCTTTAATTTGCCTTGAAATAGCTTCAGAAATGAGTTGCAATTAATGAGAACACGTGCAGGGAACTGTGCAGACGCATAGATGTGTGCGTCCGCACACATGCTGAATCCTGACTTGTGCGTACGCACAAGTACCTGTGCGTACGCACACTTAGACTTATGTCTACCATAGCAAATTGCATATCATTTTGAAGCCCCAGACGTTAGCTTTCCAATGCCGTTGAAACCGCCTCATTTGGACCTCTTAGCTCAGGTTATGACCAATTTAGTACAGAGAAATTAGGATTGACAGTTTTCCAAATCCTTCATTTCTTGAATTCTCCCATTTTGCATGCCGTCCTTCCACTTCATCAATCCATTCTTGCCTTCAAAACCTTAAATCACTCAAACAAATATATCAAGGCATCGAATGGGAGAAAAGTGAATTAAAATTAGCAATTTAAGCATGAAAAGCATGTTTTTCACAATTAAGTATAATTTAGGAAGAATTCATGAAACTATGCTTTTTCAATGGATAAATGCAAGAAAATTTGATGAAATCCACCCAAATAGAGCAAATAAATATCATGAAATGTGGATTCATCAAAACTTACCAAGCAGCGCCCAAGGTAGCGCTCAACACACCCAAAGGACCCTGAAGCTTGATTTTTGGTCCAACTTCAAGCAAGCAAAGCCCACTCATTCCACTCAATCAAAGCCACAAGAAGCATCTAGAATAGTTAATTTTCATTTCCTTGTAATTTACTTTCATTTTCATTTAAGTTTGTAATTTAGGAGAGCCTATATAAAGGCCTTAGTTTTACAAAAAAAGAGAGAACACATTGGGTGGAGACCAATTCGAAATTTTGTGAATTGGCACACTCGACTGGGAGTGGGTCTTCGGACCCCTCCCCTCATACACTCTTCTTCTCTTCTGCTTCTTTTCTTACTTTGTAAATATTTTAGTTATGAATCTTTACTTTTCATTTTAGTTATGAATCTTTAATTTTCATTTTTATTATGCATTACTAACTCTTGGTATAATGAAGTTGATCTTGATTTAGAGATTGGTATGTGACATGTAACCGCTCTAATATTGGGGTCTTTGGAATTATGTAGTATGAGATTAGAAATCAATCTGCTTGTTGTTTCTAAGCGAAAGTCTTTGTGCTTCATACATCCAATCACTACTGAGAGGGGATTGGATCTACTTGAATCTCCATGTGAGCCTTGAGAAAGGGATCATGGAATTTAGTTTGAGGCTTATCCCTCACAATTCTCTTGATCAATACACTCTTAGTTGGTATGTGACATGTAACCTCTTTAAGTTGAGATCCTGATGGTTGTCTGGCTTGTGGATTGGAAATTGAGGTTCACCCCTTCTCATGAACAATTAGATCAAGAGATTGGCAATTGATTGTGTTAAGGAAAATTGAGTTGCCAAGACATTGGAATTCAATTATTGACAATCCACCATGGATACTTCATATGATTGAGAAGGAGTGAGACCCATTAATTCAAAACAAATCAACATCTCCAATCCCTTATATTTTCTATCTTTACTTTCTGTCATTTACTTTCTTGCACTTTATTTCCTTGCATGTTATTTCCTTGTACTTTTATTTCTTGCACTTTATTTTCCCATACTTTACTTTTCTTGCTCTTTAATTTTCCAGCACTTTATATTCTTGCCATTTACTTTCCTTGCAATTTATTTCTTTCATTTAATTTTTGGGTCATTTACATTTCTTGTTGTTAATCATTCAACTACGTTTGTCTAACTAGAATAATCAATTTACTATTGATTGCTTAATTCTTTAATCCTCTTGGGATCGACCTCACTCTTGTGAGTTTTATTACTTGATACGACCCGGTATACTTACCGGTAGTTATTACGGAGAATTAATTTTTTTGTCATCAAGTGCCCAGCATACTCTTGGGATATAGTGCTTGTCACACTCTTGGGATATACTGCCGGATACACTTTTCAATCATAATCATTATCCTCATCAAACTCATCCTTAACAAAGTCAAGATCGAGCATAATCACAATCAAACATAGCATAATCAACTAATACCGTGAGTGGGATATCACCCAAACCTTTCCAACCATCTCTCAAGTTAATTTCATATTCCATCAATTCATTATCCATAAGCTCTGATCAACCTATCATTATCTTTGACACTCCAATCCACATTCTTATTCGCATTCATCAAACTCATTGGCTAAATATGCTTACACTCATTCTCAAGCTTAAAACAAGTTAACGCAACTTAAATAGGGGTTACAGAGGTGAAAAAGTAGGCTGGATAGGCAAAACAGTTGAAAATAACATTTCTTGAAAAACAGGATAATCATGTGTACCATGGGTCATGCATACGCATGACCTTTCTTTTGTGCATACGCGTGGTATGCGCACAATACTCGCACAAAACTTTTTCACCTCTGTAACATCCATCATGCGTATGCATGGGTCATGAGTACGCATGACCTCAATTTTTTGTAACTTCTGCGGAATTTAGTTTTTTAAACCTTAACTTCAAACGTGCATAACTTTCTCGTTAAAAATCATTTTCCGTCCATTCTTCAAACGTCATAAATTACTCAGACTCAATTTTCAATTAAAACAAGTTTCACAAATTTAAAGGTCCGAGAACCAAGTTATAGCATGTTGAAATTAGTTAAAAATTGGTTTTTATCAAAATTAAACCTTTATCCAACTTAACCAAAATCCCAATTCAACTTAAGCCAAACCTTACCAAAACCACTTACAAACCATCCCTTGTCCCAATCATCAATTTTCCAACCAATCCAAGTCTAAAAAACAAACTCTAACATAGACATTTCTACATATAAGTTATCTTTCAATAATTCCCTTACCATTCAATCATACCACCAAATTAATCATCAACTCAATCATGGCAAATTTATCACTTATCGTGATTTGCTACATAGGGGATAATCTCACCCTGTCTCCGCCTCCAGCCTAATTTTCTTATCAATTTTCATCATAATCAAACATACTACAACTTATTCAATTTAACTCATTCAAATATACATATATACATTCATATCACCCAATAACCACTCAAGTCACAATTCGCAACCAATTAACACAACATCAACCATTCCATTCAATCCTATCCTAGGGCCATTAACCTAGGCATTCACATAATCTTACAAAATACCTACTCAAAATTAAAACCCGTACCTTAATGTCGACTATTCCAAACACTTGGCTTTCCTCCGGGAAAAACGCAACGTCCACCAAAGCCTCACCACTTGATTTCACAATTCAAATCCACACCAAACCATGCCAAGCAAGTTCTAACCAAGCTAATTAATCTAATTTTTAACCAATTCATACATAATCACAATTCTCAAAACCTAATCTTCATGAAATCGAAAAATTCAAAGAGGATAAGAGTTTCTCACATTTACCCATTGCTCATAGGGATGAAACCCAACAATAGCTTATACTGGAGCACACTTAAATCATCAAAATAAAAAAATCTCTCAATACTCAAAGCCAAAATCAAGAAAATGAAGAGAAGGAAGAACTGGGAATAGAATTTGAAATTTCTTAACACTTTGTTCCAATAGAATTAAAGGAGATTTTAACATGAACGCGTGGCCATAAACAGCTCATCAATCGGAGCTCTGGATCAAAAGTTATGAGTAAAACAAGAAGAAAGTGAATAGTGCTCACAAGGGTTTTCTCTCTTCTTTTCCCTCTCTTCCCTTTCAATGTGCTGAAGTGTTTTGTAATGAAATGAGAAATGTGGCTGAAGTGAAGATGAGTGTGGGATGTTATTGAGTAGGCCTTGGACCCAACTTGGGCCCAGTTCACTCATTTTAGCTCGTTGGCCAACTTTTAGGCCAAAACCTTTAAGATTAGCATTTTAATTCATATTCTAATTATTTTCTCTTTTCCAAAAATATAAATTTTTTATTTCTTAATTCCTTTGGCTCATAATTAATTTATTAGTTAATTATTTATTAATTAACTGGGGTTTACACTATTGGTTAGACATAGACTAGCCACTGAGTCCATAAGCCCGTCAACCGTCAGGAATTCGTCATTAAATCAGTCTAGGTACTTCCTTGTGGGTTTATCCGGTCATTGTGTGACTCTGAGTAGGCTGATCAGGTGTTTGATTTTGTGATTCTAGTGGTGAATTGTGCCATGAATTTCCTGGAGATGTCATCAAAACTGGCTATCGAGCCATTCGAGAGGGCGTTAAACCACTTTATTACTAGGCCGACTAGGGTTACGAATAAAGTCATCCACCAAACTGTGTCAGTAGCTCCCACTAGCTTCGTCCTGGCCTCAAAGGTCGTTAGGTGCTCCTGTGGGTCTTTAGTGTCCTTGTACTTCTTGTCTGTTGGTTTGTCGACACCTTTTGGTAACTTGGCTCTTAAGATTCTCTCAGTAAACGAGGTGGCTCCCATTGATGACAAGTCATCATATACCCATTTTTCAAGCTAATTTCACTTGTTTTGTTAGCATTTATGCACTTTCTTGCATCCTAAGTAAGTGATTTGGAGTGAAAATGCATAACTTCTCTAAATCAAGCAACCACCATGAAATTAATGATAATCCATGAGGTTTAAGCTAATTTTAATTGAATTTTAATTGATTTATAAGCCTCTTGAATTTAGTGATACTTGGAGTGGTTGTTTTGGTTTATTATAGGTGAAGAAAAGAAAAGAAAAGGAAAAGCGTGGCCTAAGAAGTGTAGCCCAAGGAAAGGAAAGCGTGGTCAAGGCAAGAGGAAGTGTGCCGCATGCAAGGGGGAGGCAGACATTGCCCTCCACAAGGGCACACTGCCCTCTAGGAGGGCAACATAAGGGAACCAAACAAGGAAGGCAACTCTGCCCTGCCCACTACAAGGGCAGAGCACAAAAGTGTGCCTTGGAACCAAGAAGAAGAGAACCTTGCCCTGCCCTCCACAAGGGCAGTATCGGGCTCATCAAGGAAGAAAATCAAAGGAAAAATGTCACCCATGCATGCCACAAGACTCGAACACGGACCAAGGAAGAAGCAAAGAACTAAGGTTGAGTGCCGTGCCAAGAAACCAAGGAAATTAATTGAACGTGTGTCCCAGCCGTGTTTCGAACACGGGACAGCAAAGTGGCAACACTGCCCTGCCCTCCGCGAGGGCAGGGCAGCATTTGGATGGTGCACATATCTGGCGCACCAAGAAGTGGATCTGGCGCACCGTGGCACATTCCTGGCAGCACCAGCACGCACCAAGCTCGATCCTGGCAGCACCAAATTTTCCTGCCCTGCCCTCCGCGAGGGCAGGGCAGCATCCTATGCACCAAGGAAATTTCTGGCGCACCAATTCTTGATTCTGGCGCACCAACTCTTGATTCTGGCAGCACCAACAGCGCACCAAGGCATTTCTGGCGCACCAACTTTTCCTGCCCTGCCCTTGGCGCGGGCAGGGCAGCATTCTGCGCACCAAACACGCACCAGACCGCACCAAGGCCGCACCAACATGCACCAAATCCTGCCCTGCCCTCCACAAGGGCAGGGCAGCCTCCTGGGAGCAACTTTTCATGGGCCGAAAATTCAAATTAAAACCCCATTTTAATTCATTTCTTCACCAAATCAAAAGTCCATCCAAATCCCAAAATCCAAGAATAGAAAGTGTATAAATAGAAGCTAGTTTGATGTAATTAGGACCTTTTTTTTTACTTACCTTTTGCTTAGCTTTGGAATTTTGCACTTTCTTTGAGCTTTGAATTTTTGTGACTTTCCTTGAGAGACTGAACCGAGATTTCAGAGAATTAGGGAGGAGAATTGATCTCTCTTCTTCCTTGTTCTTGCTTGGGTCTTTTTAATTTCTTTGTTTTGATTCTTGGGTGTTAAGAATTGAGGAAATTCTGTCTCAATCTCCACTCAAGAACTCTTTAGTTTTCTTTCTGCATAATTGAATCAATTTACATTCTCTTTACTGCTTCCTCTTCAATTTCTTGTCAATTGCTTTGTGAACTTGGATCTGGGAAGGCAAATAGAGATCTAGGCTCTGCTACCTAGTCTCTTGAGACCTGAGATCATAATTTACTTTTGGTTCTTCTGTGAACCTGCTGCATTTTAATTTCATTATCTGTTGAATTTCAGTTTATGCCAATTCATCTTCTACTCTTATTGATTGTTGCAATTTACTTTCTCTTTGTTTAGATTCTGCAATCCCAGTCCTCAATTCCCTTTTACATTCAAGCAATTTATATTTCTTGCCATTTAAGTTACTGCAATTTACATTTCTTGCACTTTAAGTTTCAGTCATTTACTTTCTTGTTCTTTAAGATTCAGTCTATTTTACTTTCCTGTTCTTTAATTTACTGCAATTTCCCCTCTCCCTTTACATTTCAAGCAATTTATCTTCTGTTAAATACAACCCACTCAACCAAAACTTGATTCGCTTAACTAAATCACCCACTAAACTAAAATTGCTCAATCCTTCAATCCCTGTGGGATCGACCTCACTCATGTGAGTTATTATTACTTGATGCGACCCGGTACACTTGCCGGTGAGTTTTGTGTTGGATCGTTTTCTACACATCACCCATTTTCATGTGTTCACTCCTCCTTCGCTTGGAGTTTCTGCAGTACCTCTTTCATCGTCGTTGTGCTGAGGTGTTCTCGGGATATGTTGCAATTTCAGCGTCTGTGATGGTACCGGTTGGGTGTTCTTTTGTTCATGGCTTCTCGTCGTGACATGCTCTTGGAGATCACTTCACTTGCGTGTTTCAGTTGGTATCATTCTTGGAAAGCAACTTGGTCTTCTAAGGTTTGTACCCTTTGGTAGAGCTCTTGGATTATTCAAATGGCTTTTCTCCTAGGCCGTTGGTTGTTCTGGCATCGTTGGATTGGCAGTTGTCTTCTCGGAGTTGCTATCTGCCTTGGGTCGACTGGGTGTGCACAACACTGGTTGTCCTCTGTGAAGTACCGTCGGATTTGCTGTTGGATTAATCAAATAAATCCACCGGTAATGAGTTTACCGTTGTCTTAGATTTGATGGTATTATTGGTGCCAGAAACTGTTTACTGGCAGATTTTTTTGTCCAACACTAATTATCAGTGGATTTTACGTCAGTATTTTCAATGAATTTTTTGAGACTGAGTTCATGATTATTGTCGAATTAATCCGACGTTAACTTTGACGCCATTTCACTTGTTTAGGTACCAAGTTACCGTCGGATTTATCTGACAGTAAATCCGACGGTAGTATTTTATATTTTTTTGTCACAGTTAAGCCACAAGTAGTAGTTGAATTAGAACTCTTGTTAACAAAATTGCTAGCGAAAATATAAAATTAGCAAAAATCAACAAATTATTTTACTAAAAATAAATGGTCTGAATATAATAAAATATCATAGAAGTAGAATACAATGAAGTAGACAAACAAAAAATAAAACCCTAACTCCTACAGATCCTGATAATCGTCGTCATCATCATGGTCCCCCTGTTGAGGCGGCGGTGTAGGTGTTGACATCAGAGGCCCACCAACATTGTCGCCGCTGGAACCAGCATTGCCGCTGCCTCCAGCACGCATCTGCTGATTGTACTGCTCCATTTGCTCTATCGTCATTGGATCTACAGGGGCGTGGTAAAAGGAGGCACGTAATTCGGGTTTGGGACCATGATAAATTGCTGGTCTGCTAGACTCGCCTGTGACATCACAGGGGTCGACGGGGTAGTCAAGGTAGAGGGCAATGTCTAGGTAGTCATTGCGGATTCGGTGGAAGCCCGCCCTCTACCACGACCACGTGACTTGCTCGTCCGACCTCTTCTACCTGTCATCATGTCTATACAGTGAATATACTACTAACAGTAATCAGCATATATTAATATTAACACAAATCTAACCAATCTCAATCCACAGCATCACTCAACCCATAATTAAACAATTGATTCAAAGTTCACTCAAAATTTTATTAAAATTTTGACAGTATCTCCCATAAAATTTGCATTTCTCCCCCTTCAAGGGTTCTGATGACAAGTCATCTTAGCCTAGTTTCATTAGTCTTTTTCTTTGTTTTCATTAGGTTTTATGCACTTTCTTGCATTCTAAGTGATTTGGAATGGAAATACATGACTTCTTTGAATCAAACAACCACCATCTAATTGATGCTAAATCATGAGGTTTAGGCTAAATTTAATTGATTTTTAATGATTTATAAACCTTATGAATTTGGTGATACTTTGATTGGTTGTTTTGATTTCTTGTAGGTGAAGAAAAGAAGAAAAGAAGAAAGCGTGGCTTAAGAAGTGTGGTTCAAGGAAAAGAAAAGCGTGGCAAAGAACATAAGGAAGTGTGGCACATGAAAGGAGCACAAAGGAAAATTCCAAGGAAGCAATGTTTCAATGCTCTGCTCACTTTGTGAGCTGAGCACAATTTGAAGCAAAGAAACAAGGAAGGCAATGTTTCAATGCTCTGCTCACTTTGTGAGCTAAGCACAATTTGAAGCAAAGAAACAAGGAAGGGAAAAACAATGCTCAGCTCACCAAGTAAGCATTATCGGGCATTCATCAAAGGAAAATCAAAGGAAATAAGTTGCCAATGCTTGCTCCAAGGTTTGAACCCACGACCTAAAGGAAAGGGGGAAGTGCTACTCCAAAGGAAAACAAGCCAAAAATTCGCAAAATGCCACCTCCAGGATTCGAACTCAACACCTCAAGGAAGAGAGGAGAGAGAAGCGCTACTTCCTTCACAAAGGAAAATTCAGCGCATGCTTCCCCCAAGTCTCGAACCAGGGACCTTTCTTGGAAGAGCCAATGCTCAGCTCACTTAGTGAGCAGAGCACTACACTTGGTGCATCACTCAACACAAGACACGACCAAGGGTAGCGCGCATCATCACAAGGTAAGGAGCACAAGGCGCGCACAAGACATGCACCAAGGCACCAATGCTCAGCTCACAAATGTGAGCTGAGCATTCCCCGATGCTTTCCACGCTACAAGGAATCCACACAAGGCCTCAATGCTCAGCTCAACTTGTGAGCTGAGCATCCTCCTGGAACCAAATTCTTCATGGGCTGAAAATTGAATTAAAAATCCAACTTAATTCATCTCTTCACCAAATCAAAAGCCCACCCAAATTCCAAAATCCAAGAATAGAAAGTGTATAAATAGGAGCTAGTTTGATGAAAACAAAGAAAAAGACTTGTCATCAGGTTCCATCACAACCAAATATCTATCAACCCTTCTCAACCATACCCAGCATAATCCATAGAAAAAAGAATGAGGGTCCTTTACTAAGACAATAAGACCCACATAGGTAAATACTTTCAAGTTTTAAATGATTGTCCATTATCACCAAACAAATAGAAAATAGGTAAGTAGGCAACACATGTATCAAGCCATAAGAAAGCATAATAGCATATTAATGGTATGAGAACTTTGCTTACAATAATAAACTAAAAAACTAAGATACATTAATTCCAAAAGCTTTGGGGCATCTTATGTATACACTCTTCTTTCAAATCAACACACGTTCACAACAATCCAAATCATAGTCCCCTCAGGAGGAGTATGCTTCCATATATCTAAAGCTTATTAAATTGATGGAATTATAAAGCATACACTACAAGACCAATATCATCATGAGTAGACACAAAATGTCCAAGAAATCTTTGCACTTCATATATTCTATGATTCTTTGCCTTTAAGTTTTTTTCAAATTGGCATTTCACTACAATTACTACTATTGCATAAAATTGAAGATGCAATGCAACAGATACACATTCAAAATAGCAATGTTGTGGCCAAATTCCACAATTCAACATTATTAAAAAGCAAAAATCACTCACGAATGTGATGAAGATGGAAAATTATATGCAAATGCAAAATTGATGCACGCAATTAGGAATTGACAAGCGATAATTTCAAAACAAGGATTTATCAGGTTATGGCCGGTCATAACAAGCAACAACGAAGCATAATGTAGACAAATCCAGCAGCAAATTTTGTAGCAAAAACGACCTTAATACAGTGAATGAACGCAATCAAAATTATCCAACACAATTCCAGTTCAAAATTCATTAAAATCAGCTGTAAAACAACGACTTATCAATATAATCAAGAATTTTCCAAACAATTCAGCATGGTAAATCAGCAAATAGCTCAATAATTCAACACCGTCTAGTAATCTCAGAGCCTAATCAAACCTATTATGACCTAACCTAACTACCTAAGTCCACTAAATCAAAAAATTAAACTAACTGACTCTACTAGATACTTAATGAATTTGAAGTAACAAAATTTGAAAGAAACAGAGTAAAAACAAAAAATCTTGAATGCAAAACAAGTGAAAATGGAGAACAGGGGTGGAGGGGCATGGCAACAGAAGCAAAATCGGCAAGGGGATTACAACAGTTGCAGCGGCGTTTGAGACGACGGCGGCGGCATTTGTAGTAGTGGCGGTGGAGGAGGTTGACAGAAATGAGATATGAGAAGGTTAGAAAGAGAGTGGGAGAGAGAGAGAGATAGAGAGAGAAAGAGAGAGAGAGAGAGAGAGAGAGAGAGAGAGAGAGAGGAAGGTGAGAGGTTAGAGAGAGAAATCAAATTCAAAATGAAGAGGGAAGGGTAGGGTTTGTGGTTCACTTTTAGTGTAAAATTACCATCGGATTTACCGGTGGATATTTTTTACGGTAAATAGCGGTGCAGATCACCAAAATGTAGTGCTCTATTAAAAGTGTTTACCATCGAATTTTTCCAATGGTAACTCTGATGTTATGTTTGGCACCTGTTTGGCTTGTTTTTCCGCCAAATATTATCGGTGACTTTACCGTCAGAAGAGGCTATCCATCAGTAATTATTCGGCATGATAAATCCCACAACAAAACCATCGCTAAATCCATGGGTAAAGCTTATGCTAATGTGCAACACTAAATTCTCACGGTAAATCCAACGATAGTTAGCATTTTTCTTGTAGTGTCGGTCGGTCGGGGGGCAATCATTGTCTTGTGGTTGGGGCGTTGGATTTGGCGGGTCTGGTACACGGTGATGATATGAGATCCCCTTTGTTTTCTTTCGTCATGCTACCAAAACTTGGTAAGTCCCCACAAATGGTGCCAATGTATAAGATTTCGCTGGTACGGGTTGAGAGATGGATCAACGACTCGCCGGCCTTTATAACACCTTGGCTATAAGAATGTCACGCTTTCGTCTACGCCACTCTGATAGCTCGGCTATTACAACGACTTTTAAAATATTTACTACTAAAATAAAAGCCTGTTTAAAACTTTAAACTGTATTTTTCAAAAGACCATTTATACTGTTCCAAGACAATATGAATGACCAAGCTATTCCAAGCATAGGTTTATTAAGTCTATGCTGAACCAGTTTGATTTTTCATACTTTACTAAACCAAAAACATAAAACCACTCACGACCCTTGGCCCATCATATAATCAATCACGGCCCTAGGCCAAAACAAATCAATCAACAGCCAACTCACCACAATCTAACCAATTTCAGTCACAAACACAAGTAAAAAGGTTCAAACACAAACAAGCAGTTACATTAGGTAGAGCAATTAGCAGTTAACGATAATTATTCACATAGACAAACCAATTATAATATGCACACCTAAACAATGTCACATAGATGCATATGATGAATGCCTGTCCTATGGCTGATGAGTCTCATATGTCGGTTATAAAGCCAAACCCGACATGTCAGGTAGCTAACCTGGACAGAACACCAAATACGGAGTAATTGGGACAACGTCGCAACCCTTGCATCTTACCCGCGTACCTGGAGCAGGGAATAGCTTCACCCTGTCTCTTACCCAGGTGGTGTTACAGTTTTCAACCTAGAGAAAGCGGCTTCACAACTCAACACTTGCATCTTACCCGAAGTCTCGAACTCTTATCCGGAGCAAGTGGATAACACCACTGCATCTTACTCGGCTTTCTCACCTCTTACCCAGAGCAAGTGGATGACACCACTGCATCTTACCTGGAGGTATAACACAATCAATTTCAATCTCATTATCATTATAATTCATTCATAATCCTTCAATTTTACAATTAAATTTAGTTTTCATCATCGTGCCATATATCACTTTTCTTCAAAATCACTTTACTTTAAAACCAAAATCCTATCTCTTTATAACATTCTTTTTCACACAATCTAATTTTCCCCCAAACCAACGTCAAAATCATTCCATTCTTAAACCATCCGCTTACCCACATTCAATTAGGAGTTATTAATTAATTACCGCAACAAAGTCTCAAGATTTTGAGGGAGAGTCTACAAAATTTCAATTTCTTAAATTCATCAAAGATCCTTAGAAATCATTGTTTTCCTAATTTAAATCAAAATCAAATCACAAGAATCAAAAGTCCCAAACAATTTTCAAAGCCGGATCACTTAGAACAAAATCAGTCCATTCAAATCAAAACCACCTTTAAGTTCACTTTTAAAACAAAAATGTTTTCTTAGTTTGAATTAATCAAGTAAAATCCAAAACCAAATCATTTAGAATAAAAAACCAACCCGTTTGAACCAAAAACGTTTTTCAAAATTTCATTCCTTAAAACCAATTCCTTAACTTTTCCAAAACATCGCGAACGGAGTCATTCATCAAAGTCCATTTTCTTTCAAATTCACTAAAACTCCTCTGAATGAAATTTTTAAGTCAAATTCAAAAACATGATCCCTTCTCACAATTAAAATGGCCTCAAAACATTAGTCTTTTCTAAATGACTTGCACTCAACATATAACACTTTTCTTAAGAAATAAAGCTCAATTATAATTCTCCTTTCAATAATTCAATTTAAAATATAATTCATTATTTTCTTAAATAATTCAAGTAAAATAATATAATTCTTAAATTCATAATTTTCTAAATAACAATTCAAACAAAGTCTCAGATTTATCAAAAATTTCGACAGCACCTCCCCTAAAATTTGGACTTTGCCACCCTTTTTGGGTCCCAACCAAACCATTCTACAACCCTTTCCAATGGGTTCAACACCAAATCATTTCAAAATCAAGTTGATTCCAAAAGTGCATATCATTTTCATATTTCAAGAAAATCAATTCAAACTCAAATCAAATTTTCAACAGATTAGACTCATTTTCAAAACTTTAAAGAAAAACTTCAAGGACCATCCATTTAACAAACTAAACAATAATCCAGTCAAACAGACATTCATATCCATCCAAGACAACCAAACAATACATAAGACTTACACAATCACTAAAAGTATATTTCTCGCATCAATATCCATTTCTAACTGACGAACGGATTTCTATCGGTAAAGAAATTCACAAATAAGTTCGCGTTGTAAGTATAGCTTCTAAAATGGCAAGGAATCCCTTCGTACAAAATTTTTGGTTGTCACAAGTAACAAAACCCAATAAAATTTATAACCGAAGTATTTAAACCTTGGGTCGTCTCTCAAGGAATTGCAAGGAGGTATGATTTATTATTGGTTAAAGAAAACAGTATAATTTTGGGTTTTTAAAATAAGGAACATGTTATTTAAATGGCAAGGAAAATAAATTAATAATTATAAAATCTCTTGGCAAGGTATAAGAAATTGAAGTCCTATCCTAGTTATCCTTATCAGGTGTGATGAGAATTGGACTCTGCTCCCACTTTAGTTAGCCCTTACTAAATAAAGAAAAGTCAAGCGGACTAATTAATTTGATCCTCAAGTCCTAGTTAACTTCTATGGAAAGACTAGAGTTATTGGAGTACAAATTAATCAGCAAGAATTCTAATTTCAATCAACAGCTGAGTTTGATAACTCAAGTGTTACTAATTACTCAACCAAGGCCAAGAATATAGAAAGCTAAATAAAAATCATAAATCCGAAATACCTCAAATTGTATTAAATAGAAAATCAATCTAAGCATAAAGAGTTCATAAACCAAATTGAGAGAATAAATAAAACGAACATTAAACCTAGAAATTGAGAAGAAGAAATCATAAATCCTTTAAGAGGAATCCTAATCCTAAAACCTAAGAGAGAGGAGAGAGCCTCTCTCTAAAAACTACATCTAAAAACCTAAAATTATGAATTATCCGCTTCTGCTAAGTATGAATTGAGTCTCTGCATGTTTCCTGGCTTTATTCTGTGTTTCTGGGCCGAAAACTGAGTCAAAACGCGACCCGAAATCGCCCCCAGTGTTTCCTGAATTTTCTGCAGATCGCACATGTCACGCGTACGCATCGGTCACGCGTACGTGTCATTTGACAATTCTCCTCTTCACGCATGCGCGTCAAGCACGCGCTCGCGTCGTAGCACGAACTCCAATCCATGCGTACGCGCGATCGCGTGAGCCATGCGTCCGCGTCGGTGTTCGCTGGTCATCTCTTTGGTTTCTTGTGTTCCTTCCATTTTTGCAAGCTTCCTCTCCATTCTCTAATCCATTCCTGTCCTATGATATCTGAAACACTTAACACACAGATACCGGCATCGAATGGTATAAAGGAGAATTAAAATACACAATAAAAATATCTCTAGGAAGCAAGTTTACAACCATAGAACAACTTTGGGAAGGAATTGTAATATCATGCTAATCATATGAATAAGTGGGCAAGAATTTTATAAAAACCACTCAATTAAACACAATATAAACCATAAAATAGTGGTTATCAATAAAAATTCCAAATTATAAAGTTTAGTTTTTTGAATAAGTCCCTACATCGACAAGTTGAAACCATAACCTAAATGCGTCAACCGAACTCTTTTCTCTCAGCCTGAAATCAACAACAACTTCGATTCCAGCTCCTCACACTTTCGCAATAGCATAAAGAGCTTTAAAACACAACATGCAACTTTGGTTACTAACTCCTAAAACCATTAATATCGCAAAGACTTTAATACACGTAATAGAACACTAACGCAGGGGTTATTGAAACATACTTACTGTAAGAAAAAAATGGAGTAGCGGCAGTCTCTGAACCAGTTTGGTAGCAACACTGGCAGCCATCCCAAGCGACGGAGATGACCAGAACTCTGGCTATGGTGACTAAAACCAACATGCAGTGATTGTAACGTTTTTCCAGAAATTCAAAAGAACTGAAATCAATTTGAAACCCTTACTGACAGTGCGTTCTTCGATGGCAGAGGCAGCTTTGTCCCCTCTCATCCATAACAAGCCTCGACGGATATAAAAGCTAGCAGCGACGGTGGTGGTTCGGACAAAGGCAACACTGGCGACACGAACGGTGACTGGGCATGGCGGCTGGACTGGTCGCAATCCTCTCTTCCTCGCGCGTCTTTCTTTCCTCACAGTTCTGTTGCTCGACGACGGTTTGGCAGCGACGGCTCGATGGCATGGTCTCCCTCCAAGGTTTGATGACTGACGTTAGGATTTTTGCCAGTAAATAATTTTATAAAAATATAGTAGCGTTGTAAGTATATATTCTAAACCAATAGAAAATCCCTTCGTACAAACATTTTGGTTGTCACAAGTAACAAACCCCTAAATAAATTGATAACCGAAGTATTCAAACCTTGGGTCGTCTTCTCAAGGAATTGCAAGGAGGTATGTTCTTATTATTGATTATGAGTTTTGTAAATTGGGGTTTTGAAAGTAAGGAAGAAGTATGTTAAATGACAAGTAAAATAAATAAATAACTATAAAATAAACTCTTGGCAATATATGAGAAATTGGAAGTCCTATCCTAGTTATCCTTATCAGGTGTGATGAGAATTGGGTTTTAATCCCACTTAGTTAGCCTTTACTAAAGCAAAGGAAAGTCAAGTGGACTAATTAGTTTGATCCTCAAGTCCTAGTCAATCCCTGTGGGAGGACTAGCTTTAGAGCGATCTAGATCAATTAGAATCTGCCAATTTCAACCACTGCTGAGTTTGACAACTCAAGAGTTACCAATTAATCAACCAAGCCAAAAGGGAATAAAATCTACTTGAATGAAAATCATTTGGATAGAGCCCAAGCATCAATAACATAAATTAGAGAAAACAATCATAAGTCTGAAATACCTCAGATTATATTAATTAAGAAAATCATAACATGAATGTCATTAAGCCAAATTGGCAACATATATATAATTAAAAATAAGATAAGTCAAAATGAAGGAATATTGAACCTGATATGAAGATGAGATAAATCCTAATCCTAATATAAATCCTAATCTTAATCCTAAGAGAGAGGAGAGAGCATCTCTCTCTCTAAAAACTACATCTAAACTATGAAAAATGTGAATTACTCGCTATCTGATTGTTATCCTCCGCCTGAATGCATTCCACCACTTCATAACTTCTAATCTGTGCCTCTTGGATTTGGATCTGGGCCAAAAGGGCCCAAAAATCGCTGGAAACGAGATCTGCAAATTCTGCAGATCGCGCACGTCACGCGTCCGAGTGGGTCACACGGTCACGTCATCTGGAGTGTCGCTCTTCCATGCGGTCGCGTCAGTCATGCGCCTGCGTCAATTGTATTTCGCAAGTCACGTGTTCACCTCATCCATGCGCTCACGTCGATTCTCTTTCGTGCGAACCACGTGTTTGCGTCGTCCATGCGGACGCGTCATTGCCAGTTGCTCTATGGTGCGCGAAATTGTGAACAATACTTTTCACAACTCTCATAATCCCCGGTCATGAACCCCAAAAACTTGGTGTTCAATACCATGGCATTACACAACTTCGCACAACTAACCAGCAAGTGCACTGGGTCGTCCAAGTAATAAACCTTACGCGAGTAAGGGTCAATCCCACGGAGATTGTTAGTATGAAGCAAGCTATGGTCATCTTGTACATTTTAGTCAGGCAAACTCAAATGGATATGATGATGAACGAAAATAAACAATAAGATAAAGATAGAGATACTTATGTAATTCATTGGTAGGAACTTCAGATAAGCGCATGAAGATGCCTTCCCTTCCGTCTCTCTGCTTTCCTACTGTCTTCATCCAATCCTTCTTGCTCCTTTTCATGGCAAGCTTATGTAGGGTTTCACCGTTGTCAATGGCTACCTCCCATCCTCTCAGTGAAAACGTTTGCCTATGCTCTGTCACAGCATGGGGTAATCAGCTGTCGGTTCTCGGTCAGGCCGGAATAGAATCCATCGATTCTTTTGTGTCTGTCACTAACGCCCCGCCTGCTAGGAGTTTGAAGCACGTCACAGTCATTCAATCATTGAATCCTACTCAGAATACCACAGACAAGGTTAGACCTTCCGGATTCTCTTGAATGGCGCCATCAGTTCTCGCCTATACCACGAAGATTCCGGTTAAAGAATCCAAGAGATATTCACCCAATAGAAGGTAGAACGGAGGTGGTTGTCAGTCACACGTTCATAGGTGAGAATGATGATGAGTGTCACGGATCATCACATTCATCAAGTTGAAGAACAAGTGATATCTTAGAACAAGAACAAGCGGAATTGAATGGAAGAACAATAGTAATTGCATTAATACTCGAGGTACAGCAGAGCTCCACACCTTAATCTATGGTGTGTAGAAGCTCCACCGTTGAAAATACATAAGAACAAGGTTTAGGCATGGCCGTGAGGCCAGCCTCCCAATGATCTAAGATAGCATAAAAATGAAGATAGCTACCAAAGTCTGTAAATACAATAGTAAAAGGTCCTACTTATAGAGAACTAGTAGCCTAAGGTTTACAGAAATGAGTAAATGACATAAAAATCCACTTCCGGGCCCACTTGGTGTGTGCTTGGGCTGAGCAATGAAGCTTTTTTCGTGTAGAGACTCTTCTTGGAGTTAAACGCCAGCTTTAGTGCCAGTTTGGGCGTTTAACTCCCATTTGGGTGCCAGTTCCGGCGTTTAACGCTGGAATTCCTGAGGGTGACTTTGTGCGCCGGTTTGGGCCATCAAATCTTGGGCAACGTATGGACTATCATATGTTGCTGGAAAGCCCAGGATGTCTACTTTCCAACGCCGTTAAGAGCGCGCCAATTGGGCTTCTTTAGCTCCAGAAAATCCACTTCGAGTGCAGGGAGGTCAGAATCCAACAGCATCTGCAGTCCTTTTTAGTCTCTGAATCAGATTTTTGCTCAGGTCCCTCAATTTCAGCCAGAAAATACCTGAAATCACAGAAAAACACACAAACTCATAGTAAAGTCCAGAAAAGTGAATTTTAACTAAAAACTAATAAAAATATACTAAAAACTAACTAGATCATACTAAAAACATACTAAAAACAATGCCAAAAAGCGTACAAATTATCCGCTCATCACAACACCAAACTTAAATTGTTGCTTGTCCTCAAGCAACTGAAAATCAAATAAGATAAAAAGAAGAGAATATGCAATGAATCCCAAAAACATCTGTGAAGATCAGTATTAATTAGATGAGCGGGGCTTTTAGCTTTTTGCCTCTGAATAGTTTTGGCATCTCACTCTATCCTTTGAAATTCAGAATGATTGGCTTCTTTAGGAACTTAGAATCCAGATAGTGTTATTGATTCTCCTAGTAGAGTATGATGATTCTTGAACATAGCTATTTATTGAGTCTTGGCTGTGGCCCAAAGCACTCTGTCTTCCAGTATTACCACCGGATACATACATGCCACAGACACATAATTGGGTGAACCTTTTCAGATTGTGACTCGGCTTTGCTAGAGTCCCCAACTAGAGGTGTCCAGGGTTCTTAAGCACACTCTTATTGCCTTTGATCACAACTTTATTTCTTTCTTTTCTCTCTTTTTTTCGTTTTCTTTTCTTTTTCTCTTTTTTTTCGATTTTTTTTTTTTTGAATAGTAATGCTTTTTCTTGCTTCAAGAATCATTGTAATGATTTTTCAGATCCTCAGTAACATGTCTCCTTTTTCATCATTCTTTCAAGAGCCAACATTCATGAACCACAAATTCAAGATACATATGCACTGTTTAAGCATACATTCAGAAGGCAAAAGTAATGCCACCACATCAAATTAATTAAACTGTTATAAAATTCAAAATTCATGCAATTCTTTCCTTTTCAATTTAAGCACGTTTTTATTTAAGAGAGGTGATGGATTCATAGGACATTCATAACTTTAAGGCATAGACACTAAGACACTAATGATCACAAGACACAAACATGGATAAACATAAGCATAAAATTCGAAAAACAGAAGAATGAAGAACAAGGAAATTAAGGAACGGGTCCACCTTAGTGATGGCGGCTCTTTCTTCCTCTTGAAGATCCTATGGAATGCTTGAGCTCCTCAATGTCTCTTCCTTGTCTTTGTTGCTCCTCCCTCATGATTCTTTGATCTTCTCTAATTTCATGGAGGATGATGGAGTGTTCTTGGTGCTCCACCCTTAGTTGTCCCATGTTGGAATTCAATTCTCCTAGGGAGGTGTTTAGTTGCTCCCAATAGTTTTGTGGAGGAAAGTGCATCCCTTGAGGAATCTCAGGGATCTCATGGTGAGTGGGGTCTCTTGTGTGCTCCATCCTCTTCTTAGTGATGGGCTTGTCCTCATCAATGGGGGTGTCTCCCTCTATGTCAACTCCAACTGAATAACAGAGATGACAGATGAGATGAGGAAAGGCTAACCTCGCCAAGGCAGAGGACTTGTCCGCCATCTTATAGAGTTCTTGGGCTATAACCTCATGAACCTCTATTTCTTCTCCAATCATGATGCTATGGATCATGATAGCCCGGTCTATGGTAACTTCGGACCGGTTGCTAGTGGGAATGATTGAGCGTTGTATAAACTCTAACCATCCTCTAGCCACGGGCTTGAGGTCATGCCTTCTTAATTGAACCGGCTTCCCTCTTGAATCTCTCTTCCATTGGGCGCCCTCTTCACATATGACTATGAGGACTTGGTCCAACCTTTGATCAAAGTTGACCCTTCTAGTGTAAGGATGTTCATCTCCTTGCATCATAGGCAAGTTGAACGCCACCCTCACACTTTCCGGACTAAAATCCAAGTATTTCCCCCGAACCATAGTAAGATAATTCTTTGGATTTGGGTTCACACTTTGATCATGGTTCTTGGTGATCCATGCATTGGCATAGAACTCTTGAACCATCAAGATTCCGACTTGTTGAATGGGGTTGGTAAGAACTTCCCAACCTCTTCTTCGGATCTCATGTCGGATCTCCGGATATTCACCCTTTTTGAGTGAAAAAGGGACCTCGGGGATCACCTTCTTCAAGGCCACAACTTCATAGAAATGGTCTTGATGCACCCTTGAGATGAATCTTTCCATCTCCCATGACTCGGAGGTGGAAGCTTTTGCCTTCCCTTTCCTCTTTCTAGAGGTTTCTCCGGCCTTGGATGCCATAAATGGTTATGGAAAAACAAAAAGCAATGCTTTTACCACACCAAACTTAAAATGTTTGCTCGTCCTCGAGCAAAAGAAAAAAGAAGAGAGTAGAAGAAGAAGAAGTGAGGGGAAAGGGAATGGCTTTTGTTTTCGGCCAAAGGGGAGAGAAATGGTGTGTATGTTGTGTGAAGATGAAGGAGTGAAGGAGGGTATATATAGGAGAGGGGGAAGGGTAGGGTTCGGCCATTTGAGGGTGGGTTTGGGTGGGAAAGTGGTTTGAATTTGAATGGTGAGGTAGGTGGGGTTTTATGAAAGATGGATGTGAGTGGTGAAGAGAAAGATGGGATTTGATAGGTGAAGGGTTTTTGGGGAAGAGGTATTGAGGTGATTGGTGAATGGGTGAAGAAGAGAGAGAGAGTGGTAGGGTAGGTGGGGATCCTGTGGGGTCCACAGATCCTGAGGTGTCAAGGAAAAGTCATCCCTGCACCAAATGGCAAACAAAATCACGTTTTTAGCCATTTCTGGCGTTAAACGCTGGGCTGGTGCCCATTTCTGGCGTTTAACGCCAGCTTCTTGCCCATTTCTGGCGTTTAACGCCAGTCTGGTGCCCCTTTCTGGCGTTAAACGCCCAGAATGGTGCCAGACTGGGCGTTAAACGCCCAACAGCTAACCTCACTGGCATTTAAACGCCAGTGGGTGCGTCCTCCAGGGTGTGCTGTTTTTCTTCCTGTTTTTCATTCTGTTTTTGCTTTTTTCATGGATTTTGTGACTTCTTATGATCATCAACCTACAAAAATATAAAATAACAAAAGAAAATAATTAATTATAAAACATTGGGTTGCCTCCCAACAAGCGCTTCTTTAATGTCAGTAGCTTGACAGAGGACTCTCATGGAGCCTCACAGATACTCAGAGCCATGTTGGAACCTCCCAACACCAAACTTAGAGTTTGAATGTGGGGGTTCAACACCAAACTTAGAGTTTGACTGTGGGGGCTCTGTTTGGCTCTGCTTTGAGAGAAGCTCTACATGCTTCCTCTCCATGATGACAGAGGGGTATCCTTGAGCCTTAAACACCAAGGATTCTTCATTCACTTGAATGATCAACTCTCCTCTATCAACATCAATCACAGCCTTTGCTGTGGCTAGGAAGGGTCTGCCAAGGATGATGGATTCATCCATGCACTTCCCAGTCTCTAGGACTATGAAATCAGTAGGGATGTAATGGTCTTCAACTTTAACCAGAACATCCTCTACAAGTCCATGGGCTTGTTTTCTTGAATTGTCTGCCATCTCTAGTGAGATTTTTGCAGCTTGCACCTCAAAGATCCCTAACTTCTCCATTACAGAGAGAGGCATGAGGTTTACACTTGACCCTAAGTCACACAAGGCCTTCTTGAAGGTCATGGTGCCTATGGTACAAGGTATTGAAAACTTCCCAGGATCCTGTCTCTTTTGAGGCAGTTTCTGCCTAGACAAGTCATCCAGTTCTTTGGTGAGCAAAGGGGGTTCATCCTCCCAAGTCTCATTTCCAAATAACTTGTCATTTAGCTTCATGATTGCTCCAAGGTATTTAGCGACTTGCTCCTCAGTGACATACTCATCCTCTTCAGAGGAAGAATACTCATCAGAGCTCATGAATGGCAGAAGTAAGTCCAATGGAATCTCTATGGTCTCAGTTTGAGCCTCAGATTCCCATGGTTCCTCATTGGGAAACTCATTGGAGGCCAGTGGACGCCCAGTGAGGCCTTCCTCAGTGGCGTTCATTGCCTCTTCTTCCTCCCAAAATTCGGCCATGTTGATGGCCTTGCACTCTCCTTTTGGATTTTCTTCTGTATTGCTTGGGAGAGTACTAGGAGGGAGTTCAGTAATCTTCTTGCTCAGCTGACCCACTTGTCCTTCCAAATTTCTAATGGAGGACCTTGTTTCAGTCATGAAACTTTGAGTGGTTTTGATTAGATCAGAGACCATGGTTGCTAAGTCAGAGGTATTCTGCTTAGAACTCTCTGTCTGTTGCTGAGAAGATGATGGAAAAGGCTTGCTATTGCTAAACCTGTTTCTTCCACCATTATTGTTGTTGAAACCTTGTTGAGGTCTCTGTTGATCCTTCCATGAAAAATTTGGATGATTTCTCCATGAAGGATTATAGGTGTTTCCATAGGGTTCTCCCATGTAATTCACCTCTTCCATTGAAGGGTTCTCAGGATCATAGGCTTCTTCCTCAGATGAAGCCTCCTTAGTACTGCTTGGTGCATTTTGCATTCCAAACAGACTTTGAGAAATTATATTAACTTGTTGAGTCAATATTTTGTTCTGAGCCAATATGGCATTCAGAGTGTCAATCTCAAGAACTCCTTTCTTCTGACTAGTCCCATTGTTCACAGGATTTCGTTCAGAAGTGTACATGAATTGGTTATTTGCAACCATTTCAATCAGTTCTTGAGCTTCAGTAGGCGTCTTCTTCAAATGAAGAGATCCTCCAGCAGAGCTATCCAAGGACATCTTGGACAGTTCAGAGAGACCATCATAGAAAATTCCTATGATGCTCCATTCAGAAAGCATATCAGAAGGACACTTTCTGATTAATTGTTTGTATCTTTCCCAAGCTTCATAGAGGGATTCTCCTTCCTTCTGTCTGAAGGTTTGGACTTCCACTCTAAGCTTACTCAATTTTTTAGGTGGAAAGAACTTTGCCAAGAAGGCATTGACTAGCTTTTCCCAAGAGTCCAGGCTTTCTTTAGGTTGAGAGTCCAACCATGTCCTAGCTCTGTCTCTTACAGCAAAAGGGAATAGCATAAGTCTGTAGACCTCAGGGTCAACCCCATTAGTCTTGACTGTGTCACAGATTTGCAAGAACTCAGCTAAAAACTGATGAGGATCTTCCAATGGAAGTCCATGGAACTTGCAATTCTGTTGCATTAGAGAAACTAATTGAGGCTTAAGCTCAAATTTGTTTGCTCCAATGGCAGGGATAGAGATGCTTCTCCCATAGAAATCGGGAGTAGGTGCAGTAAAGTCACCCAGCACCTTCCTTGCATTGTTGGCATTGTTGTTGTTTTCGGCTGCCATGAGTTCTTCTCCTTTGAAGAATTCAGTCAGGTCCTCTAAAGAGAGTTGTGCTTTGGCTTCTCTTAGCTTTTTCTTCAAGGTCCTTTCAGGTTCAGGATCAGCCTCAACAAGAATGTTTTTGTCTTTGCTCCTGCTCATAAGAAAGAGAAGGGAACAAGAAAATGTGGAATCCTCTATGTCACAGTATAGAGATTCCTTTAGGTGTCAGAGGAAAAGAAAAGTAGAAGACAGAAGTAGAAAATTTGAACTTATCAAAGGAGATGGAGTTCGAATTTTGCATTAAGGAATAGTGTTAGTCCATAAATAGAAGGGTGTGAGAAGGAGGGAAGTGATTTTCGAAAATTAAGTAAAAATTTTGAAAACATTTTTGAAAAACATTACTTAATTTTCGAAAATGAAAGTGGGAAAGAAATAAAGTGATTTTTGAAAAAGATTTTGAAGTTAGAAGTCAAAGAGATTTGATTGAAAATTATTTTGAAAAAGATGTGGTTAAGAAGATATGATTAGTTTTAGAAAATGTGATTGAGAAGATATGATTTGAAAAAACATTTTAAAAAGATTTGATTTTGAAAAATTAAAAACTTGACTAACAAGAAAAGGTATGATTCAAACATTAAACCTTTCTCAACAGAAAAGGCAACATACTTGAAATGTTGAATCAAATCATTAATTGATAGTAAGTATCTTTGAAAATGGAAAGAAATTGATTTTGAAAAAGATTTGATTGAAAAGATATGATTTGAAAAAGATTTGAATTTGAAAAACTTTGAAAACCTGAAAGAAAATTGCATTGAAAAACAGAATCTTCCCCCTTGTGCCATCCTGGCGTTAAACGCCCAGAATGGTGCACATTCTGGCGTTTAACGCCCAAAGCTATACCTTTTTGGGCGTTAAACGCCCAACCAGGTACCCTGGTTGGCGTTTAAACGCCAGTCTGTCCTTCTTCACTGGGCGTTTTGAACGCCCAGCTTTTTCTGTATAATTCCTCTGCTGTATGTTCTGAATCTTCAATTCTCTGTATTATTGACTTGAAAAGACACAAATTAAAAATATTTTTGGATTTTTAATAATAAGAACAAATCAAAATGCAACAAGAATCAAATAACAATGCATGCAAGACACCAAACTTAGCAGTTTGTATACTGCTGACACTAACAAAATGAGAATGCATATGAGACACTCAAAACACTCAAGTCAATTGAATTCAAAGATCAGAGCACGAAAATTATTAAGAATTACTTGAGAATCCTTAATACACATGAATGAATGCATGCAATTGACACCAAACTTAACATGAGACACTAGACTCAAACAAGAAATTTTTTTGGATTTTATGATTTTTTTAATTTTTTTTGTGTTTTTCGAAAATTAAGTGGAAAAAGATATCAAAATTCTTAATGAGAATTCCAGGAATCAGTGCAATGCTAGTCTAAGACTCCGGTCCAGGAATTAGATATGGCTTCACAGCCAGCCAAGCTCTCA
This sequence comes from Arachis hypogaea, assembly GCF_003086295.3. NCBI lineage: Eukaryota > Viridiplantae > Streptophyta > Magnoliopsida > Fabales > Fabaceae > Arachis > Arachis hypogaea. The sequence continues at coordinate 60,806,532 of NC_092040.1, forward strand.
AAGAAAGCTTCGGTCCAAAACACTAGACATGGCTAATGGCCAGCCAAGCCTTAGCAGATCACTGCTCCAAAAGCAAGATTGATAAAGATCAACAAGCTTTTGTGATGATAAGTTGAAACCTCGGTCCAATGAGATTAGACATGGCTTCTCAGCCAGCCAGACTTCAACAAATCATCATGAAACTCTAGAATTCATCTTCAAGAATTTCGAAAAAAATAAATACCAAATCTAAGCAACAAGATGAACCGCCAGTTGTCCAAACTTAACAATCCTTGGCACTGATGTTACCAAAAGCTTGCTCAAAACTTGAACAATCCCCGGCAACGGCGCCAAAAACTTGGTGCGCGAAATTGTGAACAATACTTTTCACAACTCTCATAATCCCCGGTCATGAACCCCAAAAACTTGGTGTTCAATACCATGGCATTACACAACTTCGCACAACTAACCAGCAAGTGCACTGGGTCGTCCAAGTAATAAACCTTACGCGAGTAAGGGTCGATCCCACGGAGATTGTTAGTATGAAGCAAGCTATGGTCATCTTGTACATCTTAGTCAGGCAAACTCAAATGGATATGATGATGAACGAAAATAAACAATAAGATAAAGATAGAGATACTTATGTAATTCATTGGTAGGAACTTCAGATAAGCGCATGAAGATGCCTTCCCTTCCGTCTCTCTGCTTTCCTACTGTCTTCATCCAATCCTTCTTGCTCCTTTCCATGGCAAGCTTATGTAGGGTTTCACCGTTGTCAATGGCTACCTCCCATCCTCTCAGTGAAAACGTTTGCCTATGCTCTGTCACAGCATGGGGTAATCAGCTGTCGGTTCTCGGTCAGGCCGGAATAGAATCCATCGATTCTTTTGCGTCTGTCACTAACGCCCCGCCTGCTAGGAGTTTGAAGCACGTCACAGTCATTCAATCATTGAATCCTACTCAGAATACCACAGACAAGGTTAGATCTTCCGGATTCTCTTGAATGCCGCCATCAGTTCTCGCCTATACCACGAAGATTCCGGTTAAAGAATCCAAGAGATATTCACCCAATCGAAGGTAGAACGGAGGTGGTTGTCAGTCACACGTTCATAGGTGAGAATGATATTGAGTGTCACGGATCATCACATTCATCAAGTTGAAGAACAAGTGATATCTTAGAACAAGAACAAGCGGAATTGAATGGAAGAACAATAGTAATTGCATTAATACTCGAGGTACAGCAGAGCTCCACACCTTAATCTATGGTGTGTAGAAGCTCCACCGTTGAAAATACATAAGAACAAGGTTTAGGCATGGCCGTGAGGCCAGCCTCCCAATGATCTAAGATAGCATAAAAATGAAGATAGCTACCAAAGTCTGTAAATACAATAGTAAAAGGTCCTACTTATAGAGAACTAGTAGCCTAAGGTTTACAGAAATGAGTAAATGACATAAAAATCCACTTCCGGGCCCACTTGGTGTGTGCTTGGGCTGAGCAATGAAGCTTTTTTCGTGTAGAGACTCTTCTTGGAGTTAAACGCCAGCTTTAGTGCCAGTTTGGGCGTTTAACTCCCATTTGGGTGCCAGTTCCGGCGTTTAACGCTGGAATTCCTGAGGGTGACTTTGTGCGCCGGTTTGGGCCATCAAATCTTGGGCAAAGTATGGACTATCATATATTGCTGGAAAGCTCAGGATGTCTACTTTCCAACGCCGTTGAGAGCGCGCCAATTGGGCTTCTGTAGCTCCAGAAAATCCACTTCGAGTGCAGGGAGGTCAGAATCCAACAGCATCTGCAGTCCTTTTTAGTCTCTGAATCAGATTTTTGCTCAGGTCCCTCAATTTCAGCCAGAAAATACCTGAAATCACAGAAAAACACACAAACTCATAGTAAAGTCCAGAAAAGTGAATTTTAACTAAAAACTAATAAAAATATACTAAAAACTAACTAGATCATACTAAAAACATACTAAAAATAATGCCAAAAAGCGTACAAATTATCCGCTCATCACTCTAAAACTCCAGTTTGTGCTTTCTTTCCATTTTTATATGTTTCCTTTCCATCCTTTAAATCATTCCTGCCCTATAAAACCTGAAAGTACTCAAGACACAAATCACGGCATCGAATGGTAATACAAGATAATTAAAATAATTACTTTTAAAGCATAGAAAACATGTGTTTCATATATATCACATAATAGGGAATGGAAACCAAAACTTATGCAATTTCTATGAATAAGTATGTGAAGGGTTGAATAAATCACTTAGATTGAGCACAATATACATCATAAAATATGGGTTTATCAACCTCCCCACACTTAAACAATAGCATGTCCTCATGCTAAATCCAAGATAAAGAGTAAGGTAAAGTGGTGGAATCTCATGCAATGCAATCTAACCTAAATGCAACAACCTAAATGAGTCATGCAAATCTAGTTATTTTTCACCTATATATAAAGCTTTACATGTAGTTAAATTAATTCACATTCTCAAGGAATCATACACGCATAGCCAACCTTAGATAATGTTAAAGCACTTTTACAATTGAGAAAATAAAATATTTTTCAAACTTGCAAGACAATTAACAATTGAGGCAGAGATATATGGTGATGAGCTATTGAACCCTCAATGGATTTTGTGTTTACTCTCTAGTCACTCAGTGTTTATTGGGTTAATCACTTTAATCTTCTTTTTATCCTTGCTTTTTATAACTTTGTTCTTCATCTAACCAATCAACAATTATAGAATATAGACATACAAAAATCATGAGGTCTTTTCAAGGTTGTAATAGGGTCAAGGTATAGTTAAGGGTATATGTATAAGGCTAAGTGAGCTAATAAGTGAATCCTTGATTAGTCTAAGATCTCACCTAACATATACATACTTTATACAAATCAAAAGTTTCTTAACCTATTTGCCCAAAAATTTTGTTTTCACTTTGTATTGCAAACGCATGCATTGAATTTAACTTTGTCCCATGTGCATTGATTCTTTTTATTTTGTGTTTGGGGAAATTAATTATTTTTTTTGTATCCCCTTATTGAAATAAATTTTTTTTTAATGCACATGGTAATTTAATTATTTTGATTTCACATGAGCATGCTTCCCAAATTTTTACATAACTTGTTCAATTTAATTTCCTACTTTTTCTATCATCCCATGTTCCCATAAAATTCTCCACACTTAAATTATACACAATTTCTATATTAAGCTAACCAAGGATTCAACTTGGGATTTTTATTTTGTTTTTTTGCTTAAGGCTAGTAATGTGGTTGTAAAACAGAAGGGGATTAAAAAGCTCAAGGGGGCTAACAAGGATGGCATAAAAGGTAGGCTTTATTTGGGATAAGTGAGTTAATAATCAAACATGGCCTCAATCCTATCTTGGTATGTATCAATATTCTATATTGGATATATAGATTAAAGCAAAGTAAAGAACACCAGAATAAAAAAGAAAGGTGAAGCACACAGGAATAAAAATTATGGTCTGAATGTAACCATATAATTAAGCTCAAAACTCACAGGCTGTGTGTTCTCAAGCTCATAAATCATATATCAGTTATGTATGTCATGCAAGTAGAATTTAAAAGTTTCCATTATTCCCAATGTAAAATATATTAGATGGCTTTAAAGTTTTAGTGTTCCTCTTTGATGAAATATTGCCAACTAACTAACATGTAATGCTATATATACAAGGGGTGTGGATTGATTCTGTTAAAGTCTCTAGCTTACTTCCTTTTTATTTTCAATCAAATCAACTACCATATGCTAAAAAGGGTAAACTATACTAATTAATCCACTTAATATATAACTAGTAAACTAAGGTGCAAATCGAGCTAAAATATCCAAGATGTATATACAGCCCAAAGTGCATAATACAAAAAGTACAATAAAAGCAAAAGAGAGAAATGTGCAAAAATACAGAAAATAGACAAAATAAGAAGAGAGTTGGTAGTAGTTCACCAAAATAAATAGATGCCAGAGATGGCGACCTCCCCACACTTAAATAACAGCATCGTCCTCGATGCTCACTCGAGCAGGGTGTGACGAAATTCCATCTCCGGAAGGATGGGCTGCTGGTGTCTCGATGGTAGGCGAAGGGTCTGCAGTCACTGTGAGGATCGGAGGAATTGTTTGCTGAATCGGGGACTCTGTCCGTAGAGGAACCTCCGGATCTGCGGTCTGTAGCTGGTGGTGCTGCTCATGATGTGGTGCAGTGTGGCTGGGACCTCCCTGCTCAGCCTGGGTAGGTGACTCCTCCTCGTGATCGCTCACCTCCTCCTCAGATGTGTCGGAGGGCGTGTCGGGCTCGGAGGGAATGTCACCACCAGAGCGGATCATCAGCTTGAGGTGCTCATAGCATCATTTGTGGTGACGCTCAGACCTCTCAAAAAGTCGCCTGGTGCGACGGTCAGATCTCTCAAACTACTGCTAGTGATGGCGCTCCATCTGATCTAGGCGATCAAAGAGTCGGTGCACCAGATGGTAGACGGGCTCAGGAGCAGGTGGGGGTGCAGTGGGTGGTGCTGGGCCAATAGAAGCAGAAGGGGTAGCTGAAGGGGTGGCTACCTCAGTAGTGTCAGTGAGAAATGGAGGGCGGTAGCCAAAAGCCAGGAACTTCCGACTGTGAGGGATGATCTTTTGGCACTCTGCTGCGGGGGCTTTTCATCAACAGCCTCCCAAGGGATCTCAGCTCGGCGACCCAACTGAGTAATCAGGTAAGGAAAAGAGAGGGTGCCTCTAACATGGACCCTGGCCATGTAATGCCGGATGAAGCAAGGTAGATAAAGGTCCTTACCCGTCATCACACACCAGATGAGGGTAATCATAGCAGCTGGCACCTCTGTCTCATGAGTGCTCGGCATCACATAGTTGCTCAGAATCTGTTGCCATAGTCGAGCCTCATCATTCAGATATATAAGCCTGATTCCCTTTGGTACCAATATGCTAGTTCCCATGACCCAAGGAACAGTAGGATCAAGAGTGATGTCCTTCTTTACTGCATCCCAATCAAACCTCATGAATCTCATATCTTCTTCAGCTTTCTAGTAACCATCTGGCTGATCTGATTTAGGTGGAAGATGGAGGATTTCTTCAATTGCTTCTTCGGTAACCAGAATCTGTTTTCCTCTGAGCTGTACTGCATCCAGGGATGATAGAAAGTAGTTACTGTAGAATTCTCTAACCCAGGATGAGTTGACCTCAGTTAGGTTCCTCTCCAGGAAGAACCAGCCTCTCTGTTTGATCTGATCTGAGGTGTACTACTGGAGTTCTTCTGGAATTTTGAGGGTCATTTCTAGGTGTAGGTTCCTGGCAGGGGCAAAGGTTGGGTATTTCAGCTCACAGTATTTGTTTGCAAATTTTACCGGGTCAGCTGACGGTACCAACTAATCAGCCTTTTCCTGCAGGGTAAAGTTCTTCTCCCGCCAGGAATCATCATGTAAGATGCCGAGGATGGAACTAGAGGATTCACCTCTTTTTCGTTTGCCAGTTGTTGCTTTGTCCTTACCCCTGCCTTGAGAGTCAGACATCCTGAAAAAAAAATAGAATTTTTCAAGATATAATTGAGGAATAAAAGCAGGAAAACAAGTAGGCAAATAACAAGATAAGCATGAAGTGGCAAAGGAGCAGTAGAAAAACGAAATGAGTTAAGTAAATGTATATTTTGGATTGTTTTGGAATTGAAAAGCTGAGATGAGAAATCACATTCCAAAATGTGTTAGAAGTGGAAAGCTTGTTAAATAGAAAAACAATAATCATGCCATGAGTGAAATTAATTTAAAGAAGTAGGGAAAAGGTAAAGTGGGAAGTTAGAAAGTTAAAAATGGGTAAAATTGAAAAAGAGGTTAGAAAGCGAAAATCAGTGAGTTAGTAAAAAGGAAGTCAGAGTAAGTGGCATGATGATTGGTTCCTAAGTAACAAGAATTTCACAAATTGAAGCAACAGTCAACTCATATTCAAGCAGGGAAAACAGGGTATTGATGATGATTCAGATAGAGATAGAAGTAGTAAAAAGTAAAATCAAACCATCAATAAATCAATTTATTAACCAGGAGATCAAAAGTAATAAGAATGATGGCCCGGGCATTCAAGAATAGGTTTGGTATGCGTGGGGCAGTTCAAATATGAGAATTGCCAAAACCAATACTTGAATGTAGAATGAAAAGTAATTTGCAAAAAATTGGGCAGCATTCCGGCTAAAATTGGATGTTCCCGGAAAACAAATAACAAGAATAGTTCATATGTAATGAAATAAGGTTGCACAAATAGCAAGAATAAGAAAGAGCAGTGTAACAGCAGCATGTAACAGTTAAGAGCAACATATGAACAGGATCAACATCATAGCCAGAATAAATTGCAGAAAAGATAAACAGATAACAGGAATGGTGCAATTATCAAGCCTAAATCCACTATCCAGATCCTAGTTACCTAACCATCTAGAATCCACTACAAACATGCATCTCTATCTAGCCTATGCGGAGCAAAAATTGAAAAATAAACTAATGAGTCACAAGGATGAATCGCCGTATGGCGGAACCTGGTGCGGAAAGAGCAATGAGGTAGGGCAGATGGGTGATAATGCGGCGGCGCTAGGTGAAGCACAGCGGCGCGGCGGTGGGGTAGTGGCCGTCGGAGGTAGGCTGCGGTGGGGGCGGTAGTAGAGGAGAGTGAGAGAGGGGAGAAGAAGGAGGAAAGAAGGGAGGGTTGGGTGTCGCGGCGGTGGAGGTCGTGGCGGTGGGGTGGTGAAGGAAGAGAGAGAGAGAGGGAAAGGAAGGAAGAGAGGGGAGGGGTGGTCGGTGCGGCGGTGGTGGCGTGGTGATCTTGGAGGACTGCGGTGGTCGTTGGTGGTCGAAGGTGGTGGTTGGGGTGGTTGAGAGAGAGAGTTGCAGAGGTTAGAGAGAAAGGGGGTAGGGTTTGGGGACGCGACGGGAAAAGGGTTCGCATGACTTGGGGTTAGTGATCACGAATCCACGAGGACACGTGGAGGATGTCATCGCGTGAGTAGGGTGAAATAGGGTCGACGCGGGTGCATGGTCGACGCAATCGCGTGGATTGGGTGTAAGATAGGTGACGCGGACGCGTGAGGCACACGATCGCGTCGCTAGAATTTGTGCTAGACGCACGCTTCCAGCGTCGTTTCAGCGCAACTCTCTGGTTGGTTTGGGGTTCATAATATCCGCGCGACGTGATCGCGTCGCTCACGCTTTTGCGTGGGATGGGTGTTGTGTAAGTGACGCGTTCGCGTCGGGGACGCGTACGCATAGGTTGTTGGTGCTAAACGCGCAATGGCCGCACGATTCCAGCCCAACTTTCTGGGCGTTGGATCTTTACGTCGATATCCAAATCACGCGTTCGCATAGGTGACGCGGACGTGTGGGAGGCCTTCTTTGCAATTGACACGATCGCGTGGGGAACGCGGTTGCGTGGAACAATTGTGTTAAAGGCACACCTCCAGCCTTGCTTCAGCGTGACTCTCTGTTCACTTTCCTATTCTTTTAATGCACTTGCGACGCGGACGCGTCAGCGACGCTGTCGCGTCGCGTGCTCTCTTTTTTTTTTAAGTAGTCATGCTTTTTTTTGCAGTATGTAGAATGCAAAATGCAGTGAATATCATGCAAAAACTTCAGGTCCAAACAAAATTCAAAAACAGAGCAAAATAGAGGGGGAACGATCATACCATAGTGGGTTGTCTCCCACCTAGCACCTTTAGTTAAAATCCTTAAGTTGGACATTTGATGAGCTTCCTGCTATGGTGGCTTGTGCTTGAATTCGTCCAGAAATTTCCACCACTGTTTGGAATGCCAGCATCCTCCGGGGTCCCAAACAAAGTACGTAAAGCCCTTGTGTGAGTTCAAACAGGCTTGCAGGCTCCCGGAGTGTTGAATGGTAGAATAGATTCCAGGATCCCAAACTCTACTTGTACACCCGTCTTTGTCTTAATCTGCATTTTTCCAGCCGGGTGATAAGTAATCTGAATTCTCACTGCAGTGACCAAACAGCTTCCGAGATCCTTCCAATTGAGCTTGACACCAATTCATGCACCTCAAATTGAAGTGTGAAACCTCATTGAATCTTGCATACCAGCGCTGAGTGCGAGTCATTTCCCTTTTTTTCTTAAAGCCGCAAAGATCTCTAAGCTGGCCATCTGTCTCAAGCAAACCATATTCAAGTGGAAAATTGAAGATAAAGGTCAAGGATTTTACCCACTTGAATTTTGTGTTGGGTGGTAGTGGCCTTGGGATCAGTGTTTTCAGTGGTTCTGCAAGCTCTACTCCCTTGTGGTCTTCTGTGAATTCCTCCACTTCTTGGCAATTTTCTTCCAATTCAACCATGTCTTGATCAAAGTCACTGATATCTTCCTCATCACTTGAGTCATAATTGGGAGGTTGAGAAAAGTCGACCTCTATGTCATCCTCGTATTCACTTGGGGAAGATTCTTCTGTCTCCAGGAATTCACTTGCAGATGCAAGTTCAATACCAAGAGAACTTGACTTGTGATCATCATCATCAAGGAAACATGTGTCTCGGGTAGTTCCGTCTAGTTCTCCATAAGATACCTGCTTTGGGGATTGTGCACTATCCTCCTTAGCATCAATTGTAGCGTCCTTGACGGAATTCTCCACAACTCTAGATTTAGGTGGCGGTTCGGCATCTCCTAAATCTTCAACCAACTCTTCTTCTTCTACAATGGCATCGTCCTCTACTTGTTCTAGTACGAAGTTATGCTCTATGATGTCCACCGGAGTTTCTAGTGTCTTCTTCACGCTGCGGTCTTCATTAGATTCCCCACATGAAGCCATGGGAGTTTGTTGAGTGTCTGAATGTCTGGAAGATAATTGATTTATTGCTTGCTCCAGTTGATGAAGGGTTGCATTAAATTGGTCTACTGATTTTTTGAAGCGAACCTGTGATTCTTGGCTTGATGGATATGGACATGGCGCATAGGGGAGTGGTGGTTCTTGGGAGTAATTGGATTGGCGTTGGGGCGGAAAAGGATCATGTGGTAGTGAATGGTGACAAGAAGCGTGTGAGTGTGGTGGTTCGAAGTTATGTTGAAAGGATGGTCTCTGAGCACAGGGTGGGGCTTGTTGGTAGCTACGAGGTGGTCCACCAAATCTATCAGTTGGGCATGCATTGTAGAATGGTCTTTGTCCATGATATCTAGGAGGATGTTGTTGCCTAAAAAGGTGTGATCAGATCTTCGTGGCTCCATCCATCTTTGATTGCTTAGACCTTGATACATAGTCCTGTTATAGCTTCCATTCCTTGCAACAAAATTAGAACTAAACTCAAAGCGAGAGGGGTGAGAATTCATAGTAGTTATCAGAAATGAGGAGGGAAGAGAAGAAACAAAAAACAAGTAAAAGAAAAACATTTAAAATAACCAATAATAAGGCACACGTTTGCAATTCCCCGGCAACGGCGCCATTTTGACGTTAGGATTTTTGCCAGTAAAGAATTTTATAAAAATATAGTAGCGTTGTAAGTATAGATTCTAAACCAACAGAAAATCCCTTCGTACAAACATTTTGGTTGTCACAAGTAACAAACCCCTAAATAAATTGATAACCGAAGTATTCAAACCTCGGGTCGTCTTCTCAAGGAATTGCAGGGAGGTATGTTCTTATTATTGGTTATGAGTTTTGTAAATTGGGATTTTGAAAGTAAGGAAGAAGTATGTTAAATGATAAGTAAAATAAATAAATAACTATAAAATAAACTCTTGGCAAGATATGAGAAATTGGAAGTCCTATCCTAGTTATCCTTATCAGGTGCGATGAGAATTGGGTTTTAATCCCACTTAGTTAGCCTTTACTAAAGCAAAGGAAAGTCAAGTGGACTAATTAGTTTGATCCTCAAGTCCTTGTCAATCGCTGTAGGAGGACTAGCTTTAGAGCGATCTAGATCAATTAGAATCTGCCAATTTCAACCACTGCTGAGTTTGACAACTCAAGAGTTACCAATTAATCAACCAAGCCAAAAGGGAATAAAATCTACTTGAATGAAAATAATTTGGATAGAGCCCAAGCATCAATAACATAAATTAGAGAAAACAATCATAAGTCTGAAATACCTCAGATTATATTAACTAAGAAAATCATAACATGAATGTCATTAAGCCAAATTGGCAACATATATATAATTAAAAATAAGAGAAGTCAAAATGAAGGAATATTGAACCTGATATGAAGATGAGATAAATCCTAATCTTAATCCTAAGAGAGAGGAGAGAGCTTCTCTCTCTAAAAACTACATCTAAACTATGAAAAATGTGAATTACTCACTATCTGATTGTTATCCTCTGCCTGAATGCATTCCCCCACTTCATAACTTCTAATCTGTGCCTCTTGGATTTAGATCTGGGCCAAAAGGGCCCAAAAATCGCTGGAAACGAGATCTACAAATTCTGCAGATCGCGCACGTCACGTGTCCGCGTGGGTCACGCGGTCGCGTCATCTGGAGTGTCGCTCTTCCATGCAGTCGCGTCAGTCATGCACCCACGTCAATTGTATTTCGCAAGTCACGCGTTCGCCTCATCCATGCGCTCGCGTCGATTCTCTTTCGTGTGAACCACGCGTTCGCGTTGTCCATGCGGACGCGTCACTGCCAGTTGCTCTAAAAATCAAATTTGTGGTTTCCTTCCATTTTTGTATGTTTCCTTTCCATCCTTTAAATCATTCCTGCCCTATAAAACATGAAAGTACTCAACACACAAATCACGGCATCGAATGGTAATACAGGATAATTAAAATAATTACTTTTAAAGCATAAAAAACATGTGTTTCATATATATCACATAATAGGGAAGGAAAAGCAAAACTTATGCAATTTCTATGAATAAGTATGTGAAGGGTTGAATAAATCACTTAGATTGAACACAATATACATCATAAAATATGGGTTTATCAATGACGATGCGACGGTGGTGGCGAGGCACGGTGCAGCGGTGGCGCGGATTCTCTTCCTTTCCCTCTCTCGGATCTCCTATCTTTTTGTCAGCAGCGGCGACGACAATGGCAGTGACACCTACCGCACCAGCTTCCGTCTCCCCCCTCCCCTCTCCTTCCTTCTTCGGTCTCCTTCCTTCTTCCCCTTTCTTTCTTTTTCTTTCTTTCTTTGTGGGTGTGGGTGTTTGTGTGTGGGTGAAGGTGAGCCGTGGGTGAGGGGGTAAGGTGTGGCTGCTGCTTGTGTGTTAGAGGGTTAGGGTAAAAAATTAGGTTTAGATAAAATTAAGGTTATGTTAAGGTTTAAATTTTAGAAAATTTTGGGATTAATTTAGGTTGGTGTTAATTTTAATCAAATTAGGATCTAGAGTGTTAATTTGAAATCTACTTTAATCTTTATAATTATTTTAAAATATTATTTTTTATATAAAAATTCTAATTTGATTCTCAATCAAATATTTTAATTGAAAATATAAGATAATATAATTAATTTTCTTTTATTCCTAAAACTTAAAGTATTAATTATACACATATAAATTATTTAAATCAATTCAATATAAAATTATTATTAATTCATAACTACCAACTTTATAATTTAAATATAGAAAAATAATTCAATAATTATAAAATTAGATAAAATTCTAATTTAAATAGCCAAACATCATTATTTTTAAATTTCGAGAACTTTAAATTGTAAATGGAAAAATAATTCATAATTATAGATTTTTTATAAAAACCTTAATTTATTTCCAATCCAATTAATAAAAAATGTCTTTAATTATCTTTAATAAAATAATTTTTGAAATTAAAACTATAAATAAATATATAATTTGAAATTAGTGCATAATAAGACTTTTCAAAAGTTTTGGGTCTTACAACCTTTATGTTAACGGGGTCAAATCTCTAGAGCGGTAAGAGGTGGTATCTACAAAGACACTCCAATGCTCAAGTCAAAATGGATCTAAGAAGTATAAGTGAGTGTTAAGAATGTGTGACGTACCTGAGTGAGCCTTTTTCCCTCTTTATATAGTATATATCGTATCTTATCTTATTTGCTAAGATAAGAGAAGTATTTGAATTTGAATATTGGTTAGGGATTTGTGGTTACCTGGCCAATTTGAGCTTTGGTGGTGGCCTGAGCCTGGATAATTGGATTGTTTCTGCTCCGCTAGGGAATCCAGGGATCGAGTCCGGAATAGTTAAATTATTTTTGAACAAATATTAAAAAAATATTAAAATTTTATTCATAATATAATATTTAAAAAAATAAGTAAGAAAAATTAAGAGAAGGTAACTCGATAACACTACTCAAGTACGCCAGTCATTTCTGTTTGTTCCCTGCTCCACCTTATCATGTCGCTGTTCCACAATTTTTCGGATTCACTCGTAGACACTGAAACACTTCAATGCAAAACAAGCAGCAAAATTGGAAGATCTATTATATATATCTAATTTTACAACAAAAATGTGCCACATGTCACTTTTTCATTGTAATTAGAATCAAATCTTTTCCTCCAAAATTAAGGAATTCACCTTATTAATTTTACAACCAAAATGTGTCACATGTCACTCTCTCATTGTAATTGAAATTAAATCTTTTTCTCTAATTGATTGTGCCACATGTCACTTTCTCATTGTAATTGAAATTAAATCTTTCCCTCCAAAAGTTAAGAATTCTTTCCTCCTTCTTACTAATTTTACAACCAAAATGTATCACATGTCACTCTCTCATTGCAATTGAAATCAAATCTTTCCCACCAAAATTAAAGAGTTGTGTCATCCTCCCTCTTCCTTTCTCTATTTCTCCCTTTCTTTCAACCACTCTATCTATTTTATATATCATTATCAATATCAATGTCAATGACTAATTACTAATTTCCAATCAAAATGTACAACATAACATTCTTTAATTACATTAAAATTAAAATTAAAATATTAAAATTGAAATTGAAATATACATATATTATGTACCATTTATTACTATCTAATTTAATAATCAAATGTGTCACATGACACTCTCTTATTAAAATTGAGAGAAAATATTTTTTTCAAAATTAATAAACTCCCTATCTAAATTCTTTCATCTACGTCTCTCCATTTTTCTATTTCTCTCTACCATTTTTACTCTATATATAATTTGTATTTTGTATTAATAATTTGATAAATTAAAATATATCATCCGGTATTTTTTTTACAATTAAAATAAATTTTTTTCTTCTAAAATTAACAAACTTTCACTCTCACTCTCATTCTTCATTTTTATTTTTCTTTCTCTTTTTTCTCATTCTCTATTTTTTCTATATTTCTGTTCTACAGAAAGTAAAATTAACAAAATAATATAATTCATATAAAAATTATTATTATTATTATTATTATTATTATTATTATTATATACATATTTTTTAGTTTTTTATTTAGCTTTAAATTTTCACCGCTTATCTTTTTAATTTATATTTTTATTTCTTTTCTTTTAAATATTTATTACATATAATTTAGAGAGAATACTAAGGTTATAATTAAAAGTTAAAATCAAAATTCAATTGTTTTAAAAAAATTATAAATGAGTTAATTTTATAACTATCAGTATAATTTTTTTATGCTAATATCTAATTATATTTTTATATACATAGAGAGAAAAAATATTAGTTTTAAATAGCAAGTATAAAAGTTAATTATTTCTATTTGTAAAATAGACTTAACACCTAATTAAATGTAAAAATATACACGTTAAATTATTTTAAATTTTAGATAATAAATGTTAAAATTAATTATTAATAAAAAATTAGACTTTTTCATATAAAAATAATAACTAAAAATTTTATTATTTGATTTTTTATTTACAAATACCTTGGTTTCTTAGTTACATTTTTATTAACCTATAACTTTTTTTTATAAAAATATGTTGATTTTATAAATCTTTCTTACTATGCATAATTTATACTGTCAGAACAAAGTGGACCATAATTTTAGAAAAATTATATTCTTGTAACGTTATTTTGGATAAAAATACTAATTTTTACAATAATAGAAATGGCATCTTCATTATCCATTCTTGGACTCCCACCACAATTTCCCTCGTACAGAGACACACCAACAACAACTGCACTTCCGCCATTACGATACCTTCTTTCGCTCATACCCAAATGCTCCTCTCTGAGAACTGAAGCAGATACAAGCCTACACCATCACCAAAAATGACTCGCTGTCATCACCAAAATCATCAATTCATGCACCGCCAGACCTACACCAGCTTCATTGGTCCATGCACACCACCTGTTCGACCAAATTCCCCCACTAGATATTCTCCTTTTCAACACCGTTCCACGTGGGGTCGTGCGCTCTGATGACCCTTTAAGAGCAATTCTGATGTTTTCCCAAGTGTTTCGTTCCGGAATCCTTCCTGATGGTTACACATTTTCCTCGCTCTTCCAGGCTTGTGCAAAGGTTAAGGCTTTGCAGGAAGGTAAGCAATTGCATTGCCTTGCTATGAAGATTGGGGTAAGTGAGAATACTTATATGTGTCCAACATTGATAAACATGTACACTGTGTGTAATGAGGTTGATACTGCTAGCACAGTATTTGATAAGATTGATGAACCATGTGTGGTAGCTTATACTGCTATCATTACTAGATATGCTAGGAATAGCAGGCCCAATGAGGCGTTGGCTCTGTTCAGGGAATTGTAGGGGGGTGGCCTTAAGCCGAATGATGTCACCATGCTTCTCGTGCTATTGTGTTGCACTTTGGTTGGATCATTGGACTTGGGGAAGTGAATACATGAGTATGTCAAGAAGCACGATTTCAATCGGTATGTAAAGGTGAACACAACACTTATTTATATGTATGCCAAGTGTGGGAGCATGGACGATGCAGTTTTGGTGTTTAGTCAAATGCGCAGGAGGGACACACAAACTTGGTCAGTAATGATTGTTGCGTATGCAATGCACGGACATGGTTTCCGTGCTGTATCAATGTTGGAAGAAACGAAGAAGGAGAAAGTGCAGCCTGGTGAGATAACTTCTGTAGCAGTATTGTCTGCTTGCAGTCACAATGGATTGGTAGAGGAAGGCTACATTTCCATAGTATGACTAATGAGTATGAGATTGTTCCTCATATGAAGCATTATGGTGGTATGGTAGATTTGCTAGCCCGAGCCGGATGCCTAGATGAAGCCTATAAATTCATAGATGAACTCCCAATCAAACCCACGCTGATTCTCTGGAGGACAATGCTATCTACTTGTAGCAGCGATGACAATGTTGAAATGGAAAAGCAAGTAATTGAGAGAATCTTTTAGCTGGATGATTCATATGGTGGGGACTACGTTGTTCTGTCAAACTTGTGTGCAAGATATGGAAAATGGGAAGATGTGAATTTCTTAAGTAAAAAGATGGTAGACGAAGGAGCAGTGAAGATTCCTGGTTGCAGCTCTATAGAAGTCAACAATATTGTGCATGTATTCTTCTCTGGGGATGGTGTTCATTCAACTTCGACAGCGTTGCACCATGCACTTGACAAATTGGTAAAGGAACCAAAGCTGGCTGGGTATGTAGCTGAGTACCTGACACCTCTGGTTTTTCATACGGACATGGATGATGAAGAGAGAGAAATTATTCTCAGATATCAGAGTGAGAAACTAGCTATTACTTTCAGGCTTCTAAATACACCTCCTAGAACTACTACTATTTGTGTCATGAAGAACCTTCGGCTCTGTGGAGATTGCCACAATGCTGCTAAATTTATATCATTCATATTTGGTAGGAAAATCATACTTAGAGACGTGCAGCAATTTCATCATTTCAAAGATGGGGAATGTTCCTGTGGGGATTACTGGTAAATGGTAATGGATTTTATTGATTCTTCAGCAATATTGAAATGTTAGGTTGATTCATGACCAAAGAATTTAGTGCTATTATTTGTGCTTGGAATACCAACTCTATGCAGCCGAAAAGAAGAAAGATTTGTTACTGTAATATTGTGAGAGGAATAGGAATAGGAATACTATCATCATCTTGGGCAAATTTAGGTAATTAATCAACAGAGTTGTACACTTGTACACACGGATATTATAAATCACGTAATATAATGATACTTTAGATAGTTTAGAACCTCAGATTCATTCTAATGTAATATAACTTATTGTTAATATATTTTGACACTCGTGTTTAGGTAAATGATGCTTTTTGTATTTCAGTTTATGAGATATGATAGTTTTCATGGAATTAGTAATTTGAATTAGTGGAAACTAACATGACTAACTTTTAATTGTGCAAAAAGTTAATTAGTATTTATACTCAAATTTTGTAAGATCCTGGACAGTGGCACAAAGGTGGTGCTGGCTACTGGCATTAGCAGACATATAGAAAATAACGATAACGGAAAGTAAAGAGAAAATATCAGGAAGATAAATAATAGTGTTTGGATGAAATGCCTGTTGTATGATTTATGAGCATGTTTTAAGTTCACATTGGTATAAAAGAATAGTATAATATATTAGTTACCATGTAGTATAACATGTACCAAAAAAATCAGCGTCGAATATATACACGTAATCATTATAATTTATACAAATTAAATTTGGTTCTCTTATTGTTTCTGGCACAAGGAAAATCAACTTGTATATATATAATACAGGGTCAAAATTGTAGGTAAATTGGATGACAGGTTTAGTATACATGATAACGACGGGGGATTAGAAATATATAAGGTGAATCCTATGGTGCCTAAAAAGTGA
This sequence comes from Arachis hypogaea, assembly GCF_003086295.3. Taxonomy (NCBI): domain Eukaryota; kingdom Viridiplantae; phylum Streptophyta; class Magnoliopsida; order Fabales; family Fabaceae; genus Arachis; species Arachis hypogaea. The sequence goes on from NC_092040.1 coordinate 60,823,189, forward strand.
TGCTTATTTACTAAAAAATATTAGAAATTAATATTTAATTTAAAAGATATAAAGATAAATTATTTTTAAAAATTTAAAATTTATCACAAAAAATAAATTAGACAAAAATTAGACAACAATTGATAAACACTATAAACATCCCCAATATATAAAGAGGGTAATAAAAAAGTATAAATACTACTAGGGAGTGAATAATCAATACTAGGAATAATAAACATCTCATGTCATAAAATCATTTATCCCAAAATTTTAAGCTGATTTAGAACTCTAATACTATATCATGAAATCATTCATTCCAAAAGTGTAATCTGACAGAATAATGTAACACTAATGATCATATCTCTAATACTTTATAAACTTTTATTGTACACATTATACGCTTAGGGCATTGATTTCCTATATTTTCTCAAAAAGTATATATAACAAGTTTCTCATTATTTTGGTAAGTGTGTCAGATGGAATAAATTCTTATTATGGCCTCTGACATTGACGCCATTATTTGAAATAGTTTTTGAAATTTAAATTTTTTATAGTGGCTTTTTAAATAGGATTTGGGGTATTATAGTAGTTTACATATTATTTTTGGTGTTGAGTCAGTTATTGGAGTATTGATGTAGTTATTCTTTGTCAGGCTGGACAGTTTTAATGGCTAAATAACGCCAATTCATTTCAATTTGAGTCCAATTTAATCTCTTCTCTAATTTATAATTCTAATTCTAAAAATACAGAACATCTTTTTCTATGTTTTTTTATCTTTGTCCTCGTCTCTTTCTTTCTTTTTTATCTTTTTTCACAACAAAGACTCTAATTTTTGTCAATATAAAAAATCTTTAAAAAAAAAAACCGAAGTACCTTTGGTGGGTCTACCCACCAACCATAACCACAACAACTTTTTTCAAATTTTTCATTTCCTTAAAATTTTGTTTGATCAAATTTTAGGATTTGAAGTCTTTAAATCAGCTTAAAAAGATTTTGAGTGAAAAAAAAGATAACTTAGAGGAGTTGCATTCATCACTTTTGATAAAAATGTTGTATTGATTGATATTAGTTAAGAACAAGTTCTAAACAGCATTATTCTAGTTAAAATTTAAATTAAAAGAATAGAGATAAATTAATATCAAATAAGAATAGAAAAATAGAGTCTGAGAATACTAAACAATAGCAGTGTAGCACAGAAGTGAAGTTCAAGTACAGATTTGCAGAAGTGGTGAAGCACAAACTATAATATGCATTGTGGTTGGTTGCAATGCTACTGCATCCAACGAATCTGAGAAGAGAAGAATGAGGTTGGAAGGGTAGGAGGAGTAGGAATGCGAGATTCTAAAAGTTTGTACGAACTCTTTACAATTTTATCTGGCTCTGACTTTATTGAGATCAATATCAAAGAAGAAAGAGAGAAATGAGAAAGAAAATGAAGAAGAAAGTAACAGATGAGAAAAAAGATAAAAAACATAGAAGACATGCTCTCTATTTTTGGGATTAGGATTATAAATTGGAGAAGGAATCAAATTGAGTCCAAATTGAAATAAATCTAAGTCATCTAGTCATTAGAATTGTAAAGGATGGACACATCAATATTTTGATAACAGACTTAGTATTAAAAATGACACAGAAATTACTATGATGCCTGGAATACTATATAAAAGATCACTATAAAAAATTTTATATCTCGAAAACCATTTTAAATAATTACGTGTGAATCTCAGGGTCATTATGGATATTTACTAATGTAAGATGAGACTTTCAAGTTGTATAAAATATTTCATGTGAACACATTTGCAGATCAAGTATGAAGGTTGATTAAAAATGCAAACAGTTCCGTTTGAGATCAAGCATAGTCCAAAAAACAAAGCGGCACAATTGATTGCACACCATTCTAGCAATCTTATTGGTCCCTACTTCCTAATGTGAAACCATGGAAAAAGACCCATACTAACGTCTAACGATATTGCCAATATATAAAACACCTAGCTAGAATTTTTAAAATGGATAAGCGCAAGTTTCCTTTTTTTAATTTTCCTTTTATTTTTTATGTTTTTGATAGAAAAATTAATGCACGTGGTTCGGTAGCGCATCACATTTTCATTTAATAAAAATATCCAGAGTTTAAATTTAACCTTGGAGATGAAAAAATCCTTATAACTAACTATTTGCATTTAAGTGTATAATTCGTTTAAAAAAAAAACATTATTTCGTATTAGATACATTGCAAAATAAAAAAGAACATCATAGATTCCATAAATAAATAAGTTTTCAATATAAAATTAGTAAGACCAATTATTGTGTAAAGAATTTTAAAAAAAAAACGTTTTCTTAATCAGTTTAAATTTCAAATAGATATAGCGTTATGATTATCTTACCACATAACTGCATTAGGTATGCGAATATTACATATTACAAATAATTCAATTATATATATATATAGTAATGACGACTTCTACTACTATATATTTTTAAAAGATGTGTTTGAAAATTATAAATATTATTTCAATATAAGAAATATTATAGTATATTTATACTAATGTATGTGTACACAATATAAACTTATTTATTTTAGTCTTAAAATAAATTTGACTTTTAAGATTTTTTTTGTTTTTTATGATATTTTTAATTTAACAGACTAAAAGTTAATTTTAAATTTTTGATATTTATTTAAATAAGTGAGTGAGCTGATCAACTAATTAATTTAAATTAATTTTTTTATTACTTCTTTCTCTTAGCAAGAAAACACGGCAAACAAAAAATAATCCTCAAATAATAATAATTCCTACTTTAATTAATATTAGATTAGTAGGTACGTCTCTGTTTCAATTTTCTCAATTCGAATATGAATGATGAAAAAATATTTAAATAAAATAAATAGAGTTAAATCTTAAAATAATTTTTGGACTTGTACTCGAGTCTTAAAGTGATTTCTGAAATTAATAATTATTCATATTTGTCTCTAAAATTGTCTTTGAGACTCATATTAATGCCTAAAATAATTTCCATCTATCCATACCATTAGAGAGGACTGAAACGATGTTGTTTTGTACTTAAAAAAAATCCTTTTGAGTCTCCCTCTCCAATCTTATTTTGTCACACTCAACACTACTCTCTCACTCACAATAGCAGAGGCAAACTTTCCTCAACTCTCTTTGTCATTGCTTTTTGCTGACTTCCATCTCGGTGCCGTGCCGCTCCCCCCTCCCCCTCCCCCAACCTAGTCTTTCACATTTTCCAATCTACTTTCCTTCACTACCACGAGATCGAGGTGCTCTCCATTCACGCTGTCCAGATTTCACATTTTTTCACTGTTTTTAAGCGTTCCGTCAACCACATCCACTCCTCCGTCGTCACCGTCATCGCTCTCAAGTGCACCGCACTCGCCGGCGACGCCAAGACCCACCAACAGCTCAACAATAGCAGCAACATTTTGTTCCTCTCTACTCGTAGCCGTCTGCGCTCTTCTCTTGTCTTCTCTTAGTGTCTCTCTGCATCCTTCTTCTTTTATCTGCGGGCAAGGTGAATTTTTTTAATTTTTTAGTTATTTAATCATTATTTTTTAATATTTTAGGTGATTGTTCCTGTTGTTGATTCTGTTTTAATATAGCTGCTATGGTTGAATTTTTTGTTATTTTTTATTCAATAATTATTGCTAGTTTTTTTTTGTGATTGTTACTATTTAGGTTGATTGATGATATTTGCTATTTAGGTTAATTGATTTTTTTTATTGTTGCTGATTTTTTTTGTGATCTTTTGTGATTGCTGGTTTTCATAATTCTGTAATTTTTGCTGGTTATGATGATGTTGTTGTTGCTACTATGAAATTGAAGAAGAACAGTGTGAAGAAGAGAATTGGTGAAGATAATTGGGGATTATATTTTTTTTATAAATACAAAAAGACATCGTGTTGGGGATTAAGGGTTTTTTTTGTGTATAAATACAAAATGACGGCATTTTAGTCTAATTTAGTTTTTTAATGACAAGGATGGATAGAAATTATTTTGGGGACTACTATGAGTTTTGGAGGACAATTTCGAAGACGAATTTGAGTAATTATTAATTTTAGAAATCACTTTGAAACTCGAGTGTAAGTTTATGGACTATTTTGAGATTTAACTCAAATAGATAGAACTATATAAGACAGACACTAATATATATGCTCAATTTCATGAACAATCTTATATTTATAAATAAATTTTTCATTCTCTTAAATCAAAGGGTTTTTATATTTAAATTAAATAAATAAAAAATTACAAAAATACATAAAATACATCATAATTACATAAATATATAATTTGTCACATATTCGATACCGAGAGGATTTCAAAAATTGAACATAATTCGAGTACTATGACCTCAATTTCTGTCAGAAGAATTAAATGGGGTCTCAGTATCCAAAATACATGCAAAAATAGATTACGAGCTAAGTATTCGAGATATACACAATGCATAACTTGATAACTCAGTATCCGAGACATGATATTTTTTATTCCAATGATTGTTTTTGATAGAACATGAGCATGATTATAGTGTTACGGAAGTTGATTATAGTACAAATGAAACTGGTATTGATTATTGGATTGTTAAGATCACACAGGTCACTAAATGGGGTGAGAGAGGGTACATAAAAATGAGAAGAGACATATGTGTTGGTTTATGGATATTTCTTATGCCCACTGCATGTTTTATCTATGAATTTTTAAATGTGAAAATAATAATAATAATAATAATAATAATAATAATAATAATAATAATAATAATAATAATAATAATAATATGCTTCTTATTGGATAATTATTTCGGTGAATTCAAGTTTTTTTTGAAAAATATGTTGTTTTCTTTGGTTCTAATAGTATTTATATATTTATATATAAAAATTTTAAATTTTTATTTTAATAAAGAATGAATAGGTATATTTGTTTTTATTGAAATAAATTAAGTTATTAATTAAATATACTTGTATTATTATACTGATTATTTATAAATACTGACAAATTATTATATTTAATTATTTATACTCATATATTTGATTATTATATTTGTATATTTGATTATTTATAATTATTTTAAAAGAGTACTACATTTAATAAAATTATTATTTCCTAAATATTATTGTGTGATATTATTAGATTAATTTTATATTGGATAAATATTATCTTACCATACTAACATAAAAGATGTTATTATCAGACTAAGTATACACGTAGAATATAGCCAATTTATTTTTATACACGCATGACTTAATTTAATAATGTCATTTTTTTAAATTAATTTTGTAGTACTTATAAATAACTAGTACAACATTACAAGTATATTTATTTTTATTGAATTAAATTAAATTATTAATTTAAATTATGATTATCTAAATTTTAAATGAAATGTTTTTATAATTTTAAAATTTAAAATTATTTGAATTAAATTGGATGAGCACATCTCCAGTACTGAGTCATCAATTTGCGTATTGCGCATATCTAGGATACTGAAAAAATAGTTTCTTTTATTTTAGTCAAATAACTATGCACTGGATTCGATGGTCCCAAAACGTTTGGACCATTAAATGGTCTCATAACAAAACATGTTTTTAAAATTTTTTGACAATTTCTAAATAGTTCTTTTCTAATTTTAATTACAAATTAACCCATATATTTTATTTAATTATAAAAATATTTTTTATTTTATAAATTATTATTTTATCATTTATCTATTATGTTTATTAACAATCAAAATAAAAAAACAATAACGAATTAGATCCTCTATTGATCGTAATAAACTTTTTGGCCATTCCAATCGATTAAAAGTTTATATTTGATCTGTGGCGTTCGTCAGGCTGTGAAATCGTCTTTATTTGAAAATCAATCAATTGGATTATCAAAACAATCGATTGAATTTCAGGTTTCCCATAACTCAATCGATTGGACTACATGTTATCACAAAACAATCGATTGAAAATTGCAAGGCAGCATGATTTTCGCAAAAATCAATCAATTAGTCATATTACCCAATCGATTGACTAAAATGTTGGTTTTTTAAAATTCAATCAATTTTTTATACTACCCAATCGATTGAATTCTCCAAAGCAACTTGAGGTCTCACAATTCAATCAATTGGTTGTATTACCCAATCGATTAAAGTCATCAAAGCAATATGAATTTGCCCAATTCAATAGATTGGTTGTGTTACCCAATCGATTGAATTGTGTACTACGCCATTTTTAATTTTTTTATCGTTTTTATAAATTATTATCTTATTATTCATCTATCTTAACTTTAAAATTCTATCTTCAATTTTTAAGACTTTATTTTGATTTAGATACTCTAATCTTATCTTTTCTTTAATATTAACATTATAAATTGGTGAATAATCTATCACCAATTATTCAATTCCACTATTAGAATCGTGTATCAATCTATTTATGTATAATGAGAGAGTGGTGTAGGCTTATGACTCGATGCCTGGTAGTTATAATGTCTCTTGACTTACCCTTTTTTGAAATCATGTATTGGCTGGTATTGAATGTTCTTATTTTTGACAGGGAATTCGTTGCTTGAAATGTTCCTCTTTTTTGAGAAATTCATATCAAACACCCCCAACTGGAAATACTGGTGGTGCAGGGGATATCGACGGTGCAGGAGATATTCAATATTCCTCTACTTTAACTGCTTTTTATGTCTGCACAAATATTTTGTATTGAAATCCAATTATCCTTCTGTGCTCTTCATCGTGCAGAATGGCAAATTGGCGAATTGCCGAGTGATGCTGGTGTCATCTCCGGAGCTGTGAAATAGATGTTCGATATATTCGAGGCTTAGAATGCAGAGCACAACATGAAAGTAACGTTATAAGAGCTTTACAATGAGAAAATAATGGATCGTGTGCCTCCTGAGGAAACTGTAAAATTTGAAGATGATAAGTCTAAAAGTCCTATCGCTCTAATGGAAGATTGAAAAAGGGCTTCCATTGTAATTTAGAAAAAATTGATTAAAAATTTGTAATATATATACTTCACATATGTCTTAGCAATATATGAACATATTATTAAAATGCTTTGATATATATTGCATGGTATTTTTTTTTCTAGTCAAGATTCAATAGAGAGGTCAAATCTTGAACAAATGAAAAGAACAAAATAGAATGCAAACAAATAAAAAGATATGAAATTTTTTTACATAAATTAATTATCTACTTAATATACTAAAACTGGGTTTTCCCCCAACTAATAAGGATGACGTGTCGATCTCTCGTGAGTTCATTTTCCCTCCAAAACAAATGAATTTTTTCATCTATTCTAAATTATTTTATAAAAAATATCTTTATTATAATTATATTATTATATTATAATTAATATTTAATGAATAATATATAATTATACTAATTTAAGAACATATCTCCATTATAATTATATCAAATCAATATTTAATGCACTATTAAACTACTTATCAATTATAATGTGTAATTACTATACATAATAAAAAATTGCCTTAATAGTAAGTAATTTACATATTTATTTTTGTTTTACTAAAGTCTATAAATAGTGTTTTTCTGTGGTACATGAATCTAAATTTGAGAGTCAGCTCATAATTTTATATTTAGTATTTTTTTTACTACTTCGTAGAATAAGAATGTATTCTTCGTTTTTTTATTAAAGTTTATCCTTTTAAGGTACAATTTATAATTTTTTATAATATTTTTCATATACTCATTCTATTATATTATTCTTTTAATAATTTATTAATTGTTGTTACTCTAAGTTATTCTTATCGTCTAATGTTCCAGTTCGATTGTCTTTTACCACAATGGTTTACAATGCATTACATCCATGAAATACCTCATCGAGTTGTCTTCACTGATTCAGGTTACAACTACATGGATGTAAGCGTTCAAAGAAGGAGCAATAATCTCTACTTTACCGAAGGATGGTTGGATCTACTCACCTATTATGACCAACCTAATGGAATGTGGTTAAAGTTAGCTTTCTTGAGAGGAGCTCGATTTTTTATTGAGGAATTGCGTCCACGGAATTTTATAGGGCAAGTTCAAGTTCCATCCCATCCATGCTTTTTACGTCTGCCCGAAAATATTCAAAGTAGAGCACATAATGAGATTGAATTCTCTCAATTTAAGTTCAGTTTTGCTAAATTTGTGACAAACTCGAATATGCAATTTCAACGATTGGTAATATATTTAAATTTTTTTATTTTAAGTTGTTCATTATTAGAATAATTTTATAACATATTGTGATTTTTTTCAGAAATTACCGGCTTTTTTTGCATGCATCCAATGCCATTGAGAGGAATAAGGGTTAGTTTGGTTTCTCGGGGTGGCAATTCTATACCTTGCCGCATTGCATAGATAGCGGATGATGAATCTTATTTAACAAGAGGATGGTTTAAATTTGCACAAATTCTAAATGTTGATATTTACGATGTTATTTCAGTAGGTTATCGTTACGAGAATGACTCTATATTATATGTGACTAAGAACTAGAATAGATTCAATATTGTTTAAGTAATTTGGTTTTAATATTAGCATTTGATTAAATTATAATTAGAAAATTTTAAATTATTGCCTCAATTTATATATTATGAATATTTTTCGTGGATGTACTATTTTTAAATAATTTAATAATTAATAAAATGAAGTGATGCCAGATATATTATTTAAGTTTGTTTTTATTCTTTATTTCTTTATTTGTATTTTCATTATATTTGACAAAATATCTCTACCTAAATATATAGTTTTCGTTGACCTAAACACAATTTAGTTGCCAATAAAAACTGATTTTATCTATAAAAAATAATGAAACATGTATCTTTTGACATTATATTAATATAGTAAGTAGACATTATGATATAATAATATTTTTAATTGTATTATAATTAGCTCATAAATAATGTATGATTATATTATTTTAGAAAACTTTTTTCATTATAATTATATCAAATCAATATTTAATTATGATAAAATATGTTAATTATAACTATATCATAAAATTATAATAATTACGATAGTTATGTTATATATTTTAATCATTTATGTAAGTAAATAAATTAGAAACAATTAAATCAAATTATGATGGTAAATAATAATATAGAATAATATTATACATTTAATTGCATTATAATTAGCTCATGAATAATGTATGATTATATTATTTTAGAAAAATATTTTTATTATAATTATATCAAATTAATATTTAATATATTATTTAAATTTATTTTTTATATAACAATAATATTATATATATTTATATATCACTTTTTTAAACCCATTCTTACAAATATTGGCATATATATAATTAATATAGATAACATATATACTTAATAAATATCTTTATTAAATTTATAACGATTAATACAAGATAATCTCATAAGTATAACCTAATTATAGCAAGAATTTTCATAAAAATAATTGACTACTAATTTAAATATAATTGATATAGTTAAATTGATATAACCGATAAGATTGAGAATATGTAGCAATTATAGTAATTATTATATCAATTATATCTATTCTATTCTATTCTATTATATAAAAATAGAATTTTTGCATTTAATGATAGAACTGATGTGGCATGCTCTTGAGGTGTTTCCAAATCTATTTCATTTAATTCGTCAAGCAAATCAATTCTAATTAATTAATTATATCAATTAATTAATTTGATTAGTCATTCAAATCTCATCATTTATTATAATTTATATAAATTAATTAATTATAATCAATATTCAATGCGTTATTATATTACGTATCAATTATCGATATTTTTAATCATTCTAATTATATCAATTGATATAGTTCTAATTTGCATTTAAGTATAATAATTTTATTCGAAGATAGTTGATGCGCATATTAATAGTGACCTATTTAATTTGATATCAATTAGTGGATAATAATAATAATAATAATAATAATAATAATAATAATAATAATAATAATAATAATAATAATAATAATAATAATAATAATAATAATAAGGTCTACATGGTACATGCATTATATTTTAAAAAAGGTAAAATATATTTTAAAAAAAATAGGATATCAATAATTAATTGTGATTAATATCAACATCAATAATTAATTCTTATAAGGTGAGTTCTATGGTGCTTTTTACTATGGTGCCTAAATTGCCTAACTTGCTTTTAAAGGTAAAAAATAAAATGTTTAAAGTAAAAAGTAAAATATTTAAAATTTATTAAATATTATGTATTTACCTTTTTTGGTAAGTTAGGCACAATATCAAAAGCACAATATTATTTTTGTACGACTAAAAGTTATGTATAGTGTTTTTTTTTTTAGAATAAAAAAATTTTGTGATTCATAACATTTTCATAAAGTTTTATCGTATGGACACAAGATTAATTAGATAACAAATTGAATTTTAATTAATATATTTTATTTTCTGTTCATATTTTTTCATTAATTATCTTACTTTTTATATTTACAGTAAATATTGAATGTAAAAAGAAAAAAATAATATTGAATGTTATCTATTTTATTTATTTAGAGTCATAATTAAATTTGATATAATTATAGCAAGTATCTAGAATTAATAATAACATGATACTACAATTTTAAGTTGTATAATATAATAAAAAAATGTATCAATTTATGTATGCTTCCTATTAGGACCGTTAAAATGGACTAAACTAATCGGACCAACCCGTTTACCCATTTAAATGGGCAGACTTTGCCTCTAAAATTAAACCCGTTTAAATTTCGGGCTAAACGGGCTAGCCTGTGTACTAAATGGGTGGCCCGTTTATTTTTTTTTACATTTTTTTTCAAAAAAATCAGTACTTTTAGTCGATATTTCTCTCGATTCGACCTGAAAATCAGACCTATCAACTAAAAAAAATATTATTTTTAAAGATTTTTGACCTAAAAGTGATATTTTTTGTCAAAATATTTTTTAAAAAATAAAATTAAATGATAAACGGGCTGGTCCGTTTAACCCATCGGATTGACCATAAACGGTCCGGGTTAGAAATTAAAATTCTGGCCTGCGAATAAAGTGGGCTTAAACGGGCCAGCCCATTTAACCCACTGACTTAATGGGTTGGGCCTAAATGGATCGGACTAGCCCGTTTGACAGCCCTACTTCCTATATAGCAATGATGTTATATATCTTTATATATCTCCTCTTTTAGCTCTTTTCTAAAAATATTGGCATATAATTAATGTAGATAACATATATATTGAGTAAGTATCTCTATTGAATTAATCATAAAGGTTAATAAAATATAATGAAATAAATTTCACCTAATTGTAGTAAGTATCTCCATTGAAGATATTTGTTAATTATTACCGTGTATAATTATATATATATATATATAGAGAGAGAGAGAGAATGAGTAATAGTGAATTGTTACAATTATTTAATTTATCATCTAAAAAATTCGTACCTCAGACATAAATTTTCTTCTGTTTATTATTTTTCATACCTAAGGGCTACTAATTACGATTCTATCAACAGTGTTACTTTTTTATTAATCAAATTATTATAATTCAAATTAATTTTAAAAAAATAATTTAAAATTATAATTTCAATCTTCTCACGTGCATGGCACGGGTAATTATACTTGTATAAAATAAAATATAATTCACAAGACAAAATTTGTATGGCATTGTTGTTGAAATAATAAATGAAAATGACATTACTTAATCATAAAAATATGAGTTTTTTAAACTAAAATATCTCTATAGTGCATAGAAATAGAGAAAAATTGTAAAAGCTTTCAATCGATTGAGTAACACAACCAATCGATTGAATTGGACAAATCCATATTGCTTTGAAGCTTTCAATCGATCGGGTAATACAACCAATCGATTGAATTTGGCAATCCATAGATGACTTCAATTCATTGGGTAACACAACCAATCGATTGAATTATGAGACCTCAGGTTGTTTTGAAGCATCCAATCGATTGGGCAGTATAAGCAATCGATTGATTTTAAAAAACCCACATTTTAGTCATCGTTCAATCGATTGGGTAACATGACCAATGGATTGATTTTTGCGAAAATTATGCTGTCTTGCAATTTTCAATCGATTGTTTTGTGATAACCTGTAATCAAACCGGTTGAGTTATGAGAAACTTGAAATTCAATAGATTGTTTTGATAATTCAATTGATTGATTTTCAAAGAAACACGATTTCACAGCACTTGACGAACATCATGGATCAAATATAAACTTTTAATCGATTGGAATGGCAAAAAGTTTATTACGATTAATGGAAGATCTAATTTGTTATTGTTTTTTATTTTGATTGTTAATAAACATAATAGATGAATGATAAAATAATAATTTATAAAATAAAAAATAATTTTTATGATTAAATAAAATATATGGGGTTAATTTGTAATTAAAATTAGAAAATAACTATTTAACATTTATTAAAAAAACTTAAAAAATATATTTTATTATGGGACTATTTAATGGTCCAAACGTTTTGGTACCATCGAATTCTTAGCCAAATAACTATTTATTAAAGTGGATAAATTAATTAATTTGTTCTTATATACTGTTTCTTTTTTTTAAGACATATAAGTAATTGATTAGAGCATTGGTTGAGATAATTAAAGTTACTATTTTGTTAAATTTTCAATTTAAAGAGAAATTCTAGTTAATTTTGGTATAAAAATTTTGAATTTAAAAATGTTGATAAAAACTATGTTGAATTTTTATTTATTTTATTTTTATTTAAATTAATTACTACATAAGTTAAAGTTTTGTTTTGATGTTATATTCGAGCTTCAATCTGATTTTTAAAGTTTTAATTTACTTAGTTTGATTTTTTAACTTAGTATCCGTGACTCAGATTAGGGTTTTAAGTGTTTTGTTGAAAAAAATTAAGGTAAAAAAATTTTAATTATCACATCAAATAGTTGCTAGAATGTACAACATAGCAGTCGTTAGTCCATCTCAGCATGCCGTTAACGATTTTGTGAGACTGTGACAAAAATAAGATTAGGAACCAATGTGAATCATAACTACTAAGTTGGAAGACTGAATTGAGTAAATCAAAACTTTTGAAATTAGATTGAAATACTACGAACATAGTTTCATAGACCAATAATTATTATCTCTTTGTTGACAATTAAGTTATTTTAATGGTAATTAAGATCTAATAATGGTTTATAATAAAAAAGAAGCATATTTCTACAGCAATGAACCTATAGCAGTAGTTAGGGGTATTTATAGATCGAATCATATCCATAAATTTACCGTGTTTATCCGTATCTAATTTATAATTTGTAGATATGATTTGATCTTTAAGATAATCAGATTGGATTGGATTAAATCTGATCCATACTCTAATTGGATAGAAGTAAATATGCTTAAAAAAATAAACAAAAATATTATTGACTTTTTTTATAAAAATAAAATTTTTTAATATTTTTTATATTACAGATATATTTGATATCCGATCTAAATATAAAAAGTGCGGATGTCGAATTCAATCTGATGAGTTTAGTGCGGATCGGATCGAAATTTTAGCTATATCCGATCTACGAACACTCCTAACAATAATAATTAAAAAAATTATAATGATTATACTTTTAACTAAGAGAAAGTCCCCAAAAAAGTACTAAATACAAGAATAATTTAATCAAATATTAAAAAAATTTACTTTAAATTAGGTGGACTTTTTTTACCATATATATATATATATTGTAATAATAATATGATAATTATTTTATATCTCACATAAATATAAATATTTTTTCTGTGAATTTAAAAAAGATTTTGTAAGTCTCTAGTCCTGTTATCGATTTCTTTTATATTAGCCCTCCTATTATTGATTTGGTTCATATATAATTTGGATGATAAATTATTTGGTGATGTACTTCCTTTTTCATTGTGACATACTTCTTTATTATTATTATTATTATTATTATTATTATTATTATTATTATTATTATTATTATTATTATTATTATTATTATTATTATTATTATTATTTTACACATTCAAAAATTCATAGATAAAAATGGAGAAATCATGAAGTGTGATGAGTCCATATTTAATGATAATTTTTTTACTTGAATTGAACAGATTTTATCACATAAACTCACACTTAATCACCAAAATAACATACTTTTATGATTTCTCTCTGATTTAAACATAAATGTGAAAACATGCGTTTTGTGCTTAAATTGATCATTTTAATTTCACTTTTATTCCATTCGACGCCGTAATATGTTTTGTTAAGTGATTTCAGGTCAATTAGACAAGAATGACTAGGCAAAAGTGGAAGGAAGCATGCAAAATAGGAGATTTCATAAAGAAAACAAAGGAGAAGCACACAGTCAAGTGTGCGTACGCATACGCACAAGAGTAGAAATCAGCAAGTGTGCATACGCACATATCTGTGCGTACACACAAGTCTCATCGAGTGACTTTATTTTTTTTTTTGGTTTCCTACGGTATCCCCCAACCCGGCAGGCCAAGGACTAATCCGCCGCGGTACTGAGCTCCATTTAAGGGTTTGCCGCTGGCCAATGGGTTGCACATCGCGTGACTTTATTAATGAAGTACGTGGCTCGCGATTTTTTGGGCATCTTGGCCCAATTGTTGGTGTTTCTGAAGCTTATGGAGTGCTATATCAAAGGAACATCAACATATATCAAGGGGGAGCTCACTTTTAGATAAAAAAAAAGACACATTAGAAGTAGGAGTAGTGTAATTTAAAAAATTCTTTCTTAGGATTTTACTTAATTTTCATTGTAGAATTTTATACTTTCAGTTTTGATCTTGGATTTTGCTCATCTTTATTGTAAGTACTCTTTAATTACGCTACTCTTGCTACTTTGTCTTATGATTCAAGTTATTTTGTTAATACATGCAATTTGATTTCTTGAATTTTTTGTTTATGAATTTGGTCTTTTATGATTTCTATATGCTTGATTGAGTTTATATTGTCGATATTGTGAATAGTTTGGTTAGAGTTTTCATTTTTCTTTGCAATTTACCATATTTTGTTATTTTGCCTATTAAGTGTTTGTGAAAATGCCAATTATGGATTTTGAGTAGATTTTCACACTTTGCCTTGAAAAATGAGTTCCTAGGATACTAGAGTCATAATATCCGACATTTAGTGATAATTCTTGGGTTGTTAGTTGGCTCTTTTTTCCATTGACGCTAGCTTTTTACTAAGTTAATTAGTAAATTAGTTAGGACTTATGGATTAAGGTCAATTATTCTTGTTTGACTTACTCCTCGATGTTAGGGGTTGAGGAAGTGAGATTAACTCATCATAGTTGTCATAGTTGTGGTTATGATGATAATAGGATTCCTTAATTTTCATTCCCAAGTCAAGGTTCTTTTATGTTTTTATAGCATTTTCACTAAGTTTTGATGTTGTTTCCTTTTTAATTATATTAATTTCTTTTTTTTAACATTTCTTAGTTCTTTTATTTCTTAGTTCTTTTAATCTTTCGTTCCTTGATTGAGAAAACATCCTTATTTCACAATTAAGAGTGTGACATCTAATTTGTATAGTTCGAAGGAGACGACCCGAGATTTCAAATTCCCGGTTTTTACTTGTTTTGGATTGTGACAAATCTTTATATTCTAAACTTTGATCGTGGGAGTTAATTGCCGGCTTGGTCTATACTTGCAACAGAATTCTATATTTTTTGGAAATTTTAAACTTGCATAAATCCCAAACATCAAAGTGCAATCATGACTTTAAAAATAACCGGGCCAAATTATTGCTATAACATAATCGAAGTATGGAAGTTTATCATTCTCCTCTAATGGACGGAACAAAATTCTTTTTAATAGTTTATTTAACGTTTAATAGAATAAAAATAAATTTTACTAGAATAAATTTCAGTACAAGTTTAATATTTGAGTAAAGGTCACATTCGTCCCTGACCTTTTTTTCCGCGGACATTTTCGTCCCCGAGGTTTGAAAAATACTTTAATGTCCCTGACCCTCCGAAAAAGTGGACATATTTACCCCTCCGTTAGAGTCACTCCGTTTGCCCTGACGGAAAACGGTGACGTGGCTCCCGTGGCGCTGACCTGGCCGTTACGGGCTGCCACGTGGGATGGCCTTTTGAAAAGAGAACGTATTAGTCCTTTCACACCAAAACGTGTAGCTTTTCAAAATAGGACATATTAGTCCTCTCACCCCAAAACGACGCCGTTTCTCCCCCACCCCTCCAAACACACTTTAATCCCCTTCTGCATTTCCCATCAACAATACTTCACCAAATCCAGAAGCAGCAAATTCAGATTCAACAAGCAATTCAGCGACATATTCACCAACAACAGAGCACAAATTCAATTTCACAGGCTCAGTTCACAATTCAACCAGTCCAAATTGTGCAATTTATGAAGAACATGTAAGAACTCCTTATAATTCTGAAAAAATTGCTACACTCTCAAATAGAATCAGCAACTTACCAGAAATTACATATGGAAAAAACGGATCTGAGAGAATAAGAAAAATTATGCAAACAGCACCTGAGAGCTTGAAGGAGTGAGATAGATAAACTCTCCGGTGCATCGATTACATGCCACCGAACACTGCAGCTCCATTTTTCGTCAGAATTTTCGTCTGAAAGCAGTCTAGAGATATGACCAACAGCAACATGAAGATTTCGGACCACGACATAAATATGGCAATTGCAAGCATTGACAGCAAAAGGCTTGCATATTTGCTCAGGCAAAGGGGGGCCATCTATGGCATCCCAGGAGTCTGTTTTCGTATCATAGACCTTTAGCTTCATTCTTTCGAGCTCAGAGACAACAAACAAGTGGCCATAAACAACGACACTTGAACCGGTCCAGCCTTCTCTAAGTCCAACAGCCATGTTTTCCCAATTATCTGTTATGGGATCATAGACTTGTCCCCTTGGAGAGACATAAAAGGGCCATAACCAGCTATCGTTGACGAGAAGCTTCCCGTTGAGAACTGCTGCATCATAAGATGCCATATTGGTTCCTATGCTGGCGATAGATCGCCAATTTCCAGTGAGAGGATCCAATACCTTTCTCATCTAAATACACACTTCACATAAACCCTCCCTTTCACAACTAAACTTGATTTCATTCCCCCCCCCCCAAAATCCAAATCCTCCTCAACAAACACAAAATTCCCTGACTTTATGAAAGCAACTTCACCACAAAGCCAGTAACTTTACCATCAACTGGAAAGAATTTAACTTTGGAGCACAGAGATACCAATTTACAAAAAGGCAAAAGCTTAGAAGCAGCACATAGAAAAAATCTCAGTTTTATCTGAAATAGCAATCACTAAGGACCCCACGGCGGGACCCACAGAGACGTCATCGTCCTGGGCGGAAGCATCGTCGTCAGTGCGTATGCACTTGCCGAGTATGAAGGGAGTGGGAGCGAGCAAGGGCTTGTGGTTGAGCGAAGACGATGTGGAGGTTGAGGAAGGAGAAGAGAGAGCCAGCACCGCCGCGTACGGAGACGGAAATGGAGGAGAAGCTGGCGGGAGTGGTTCCGGTTCCAGTGGCGGCGATGATTGAGGGCTTGGCCTGGCAGAGGAGCCATTCGATGGTCTGGCCGTCGGACTTGTGGCCGAGCTCCGTCGGATGCCATGGGTCGGAATGCTCCCTTTCTTCCTTCACCCGCTCCACCTTCACACTGAACTCGAAGGATTAGGGCTCAAGGATTTCATAGATTGGGGGTGGGGGAGAAACGGCGTTGTTTTGGGGTGAGAGGACTAATATGTCCTGTTTTGAAAAGCTACACGTTTTGGTGTGAAAGGACTAATACGTCCTCTTTTCAAAAGTCCATCCCACGTGGCAGCCCGTAACGGCCAGGTCAGCACCACGGGAGCCACGTCACCGTTTTTCGTCAGGGCAAATGGAACGACTCTAACGGAGGGGTAAATATGTCCACTTTTTCAGAGGGTCAGGGACATTAAAGTATTTTCCAAACCTTAGGGATGAAAATGTCCGCGGAAAAAAAGGTCAGGGACGGATTTGTCCTTTACTTTTAATATTTTTATTCATCATAAAATATTTATAAAATTATTCATAGATAAATTTTAGAAAAAGGAAAAAAAGCATAATTTTTAATTTTATTTTTAAATAAACTTCATTTTTAATTTTGAAATGAATTTTAATTTGATCTTTTAATAATATTAAATTTCTTATCGTATATAATTCTTTAATTATTTTTTAATTACATTTAAATAAATTAATTTTAATAAAAAAATTTATGTTATTCAATTATGTTTTTTAGAAAATAATTAACTATTAAAATAATTAAATGTTTCACAAAAAAATAATAAAAAATATGACCGAAAAAAATTAACCATCATGATAATTTTTTGTATTTTTATTCATATTTTAATTATAAACATAAATATAATTTGATTATATTATTTATGAAATGTGATTATAGATATAAATAAAATTTAGTTATATTACTTATATATAGTTTCAATGACTTATAAAGTTAGATTATAATTATTACGGGTTAATAATCAAATTAGTCTTTGAAAGATAAGATATTTTTTAAATTTATCCTTCAAAAAATTTTTCAACCAAATTAATCATTCAAAGATTGCAAATTAATTATAGTTGTCCTCCAGTCACTCCATTAACAATCTATCTATCTATTTTATTATATAAAAATCAAGTTTCTGCTTTTAATGATGGAGTTGAGATAACATACTTTTGAGAGTATTTTTTGATTTATTTCTTTTAACTCATTATATACAAGTTATTACGATAAACTAACTATATTAAATAATTGATTTGATTAGATATTTAAATATCACATAATTTATTATAATTTATATCAATCTGATTTATTAGTATTTCTTAATTTATTTTTTTAATGTTCTATTAGTATTTTTTAATTTATTTCTTTTAATTTATTAAACCAAATTTATTATGTGTATTAATTAATTTAATTAATTTTATTAGTCATTAAAATAATAAATCTATGAATAACATAAGTAACCGGAATATTTTTAACTAATAATTAAATCAAATCAAATTATATATATTTGAGCCAAATTCAAATAATGTGAATTAAAGACTAAAATAAAATAAAATAATTTTTTACTTATTTAAATTGAATTTAATATATACAAAATAATTTCATTAGATAATTATGGTATTTTAGTCTACTATATATAGATGGCCACACAAAATTATAAGAACTATCTTTTTTATCGCTCTTACTATTTCAACTCTTCTTTTCTTCTTTTTTTTTTCTTTATGTAAATTTTCTTTTATGTATAAATATACTCAAAATGAGAAGGCTACGAATTTCTTAATTCGGCAGGCCAAAAACTAATCCACCACATATTTATGGTCTATTTATTAACGGTCTGCTGCTAATAACTAATGAATTGTTACACACATAAGGCAAAATTCAAATTTTAAATATTTACTTAAACAGACAAATAAAATGACCTTTCAACCAATTTAAATTGGTTAAGACAAATACTAATTATTTTAATATTTTAAGTTATAAAATATTTATAATAATAATTACTATATATTTTTTGTTTAAGTTTTTAATAAAAAATTTATATAATTTTATGTCTTATTCCATACAAAACATGCGAACATACACTAGTTTTTTTCAAAGATAGATATTGTAAAACGTTAATTAATAACATATATAATACCTGATATGTCTAATTGGATATTGACCAAATATGTTTATAAAAATTTATTAATTTAGTCATTTTTTCTAATTACAAAAATTCTATTCCTAATATGACTTAGTGACTAAATTGATAGATTTTTGTAAACAGATTAGTCAACGTCTAATTGAACATGTTATGTGTCGTTTGCTATCAGTTAACATTTTATATCATCAATCGTTGGCGAAAATAATAAATGAAGTAACTGAAAGACAGATATGATTAATTCATAATCTTTGAAGGACCAATTCAATTGAAAAAATTTTTCAGGGATGAATTTGAAGAATGTCTTATTTTTTAGGGACTAATTTGACTATTAATCCTAATTATGACTATAGAATTGTTCCGGTATTTTTGTATGTGTGGCTAATTGATGGTGTTAAAACATTTTTCTTAGTTATAAATAAGATTTATAATTTAAAAAATCAAAGACTCAATAAAAAAATACGAAAAAGATAATGTTAAAATATTCTAACTATTTAAAATAAGAATATTCAAAATTCAGTTAAAAATTATTTGAAATTTAAACTCAACAAAAGTTTATATTCAATGTGTTTTATATTAAATATGCTTAATAACTTATTATATCATATTGATTGAAATTAGCTTTTATAATGTTAATTTTCTAATAACACTTTATTAGAAAGAAACTATTTTTTTAGAATTTTTAAAAATTAATTAATATTATATATATATTTTGTTATACTATATTTAGTTATAAAAACTTTATTTATTTTTAATGTTTATATTAAAAATGAAAACAAATTTAAATTAGTGAATTTTAATTTATAATATAATAATAATATAGTAATTGTTTTATATATCGCACAAATATAAATTAGTTATTTTTTTATTTATAAAAATTTTAAGAGGTTTGAGTTTGTTATCGATATATATATTGATTGATGAGTGTGACATATCTACTTAATATACTAAAATTGGGTTTTTCCCCAGCTACTAAAGGTGACGTGTCGATCTTTCATGCCTCCGTTTTTCCTCTAAAACGAATAAAAATTTTTTTATTCTAAATTATTTTATTGTAATTATATTATAATTAATACTAAATGAATAATATATAATTATACTAATTTAGCAACATATCTTCATTATAATTATATCAAATCAATATTTAATGCACTATTAAACTACTTATTAATTATCAATTAAAAATACTTTTAATAATTTTAATGATAATAATAATATCAATAATAGTAATAATAATAATAAAAAATCTTTGTTACCCGATTCACGTATATCAAATAAATTTTCTAAATTATTTTATAAAAAATATCTTTAATATAATTATATTGTAATTAATATTTAATGAATAATAAATAATTATACTAATTTAGAAACATATCTTCATTATAATTGTATCAAATCAAAATTTAATGCATTATTAAAAAATTACCTTAATAATAGGTAATTTACATATTTATTTTTGTTTTACTAAAGTCTATATATAGTGTTTTTCTGTGGTACATGAATCTAAATTTGAGAGTCAATTCATAATTTTATATTTAGTGTTTTTTTTACTACTTCATAGAATAAGAATGTATTCTTCGTTTTTTATTGAAGTTGATCCTTTTAAGGTACAATTTATAATTTTTTATAATATTTTTCATATACTCATTCTATTATATTATTCTTTTGATAATTTTTTATTTGTTGTTACTCTAAGTTATTCTTATCGTCTAATGTTCCAGTTCGATTGTCTTTTGCCACAATCATTTACAATGCATCACATCCATGAAATACATCATCGAGTTGTCTTCGCTGATTCGGGTTCCAACTACATGGATGTAAGCGTTCAAAGAAGAGGCAATAGTCTCTACTTTACCGAAGGATGGTTGGATCTACTCACCTATTATGACCAACCCAATGGAATGTGGTTCAAGTTAGATTTCTTAGGAGGTGCTCGATTTTTTATTGAGGAATTGCATCCACGGAACTTTATAGGGCAAGTTCAAGTTCTATCCCCTCCATGCTTTTTACGTCTGCTCGAAAATCTTTGAAGTGGAGCACATAATGAAATTGAATTCCCTCAGTTTCAATTCAGTTTTGCTAAATTCGTGACAAATTCAGATATGCAATTTCAACGATTGATAATATATTTAAAATTTCTTAGTTTAAGCTGTTCATTATTAGAATAGTTTTTTAACATATTTTGATTTTTTTCAGAAATTACCAGCTTTTTTTTTGCATGCATGCAATGCCATTGAGGGGAATAAGAGTTAGTTTGGTTTTTCGGTGTGGTAATTCTATACCTTGCCGCATTGCATGGATAGCGGATGATAAAGCTTATCTAACAAGAGGATAGTCTGATTTTGCACGAATTCTAAATATTGAAACTTACGATATTATTTCAGTTGGTTGTCGTTACAAGAATGATTCTATACTATACGTGACTAAGGACTAGAATAGGTTCAATATTATTTAGATAATTTAGTTTTACTATTAGTATTTGATTAAATTATAATTATAAAATTTTAAATTATTGCCTCAATTTATATATTACGATTATTTTTTGTGGATGTGCTATTTTTAAATAATTTAATAAAATAAAATAGTGTCAGATATTATTAAGTTTATTTTTATCCTTTATTTTTTTATTTGTATTTTTATTATATTTGACAAAAAATGAACCTACATATATATTAAATCATTAACCTAAAGACAATTTATTTGCCAATAAAAATAGATTTTATTTATAATTGGAATAAAATTTATTTGCCAATAATCGGTGGATAAAATTAAAATTATACCCGTGTCATATAATTATAATTGATTAATTGGTATAAAATGAAATTATACTCGTGCCATGAGTAATAATCTAAATAATTATATCTTAAAAAAATATAATTTAAAATAATTTATAAACAATTATCTTAACAAAAATAATTATTTAATAATTGATTTAAATATCAATGCAAAAAATAATTATTAATAATAGTATTATTAACTGGGTAAATAATATAATTTCAAGTTATTACTTTAAATATAAATAATATATGAAAATCTATCGAGTAAATCAATGATTTTACACCTTAATAATTTGACAATTATTACTCAATTAACCAGTTAATTGAATTAGTAATAACAGTTTTCAATTTCAAATTTTGTATATTACGTAGTTATTAAAAACTGGGTAATAATAATTTACACGGAAAAATCATTGATAAATTCAATTAACCATATAAAAGATAATATACTAACAGTTTTAGTATATTATTTAAAAAGCAAGCGAAATTATTTTCTCAGATTTTCTATTAAAATTGAAATTAGTAATAGTTTAAAAAAATGTTTATTAATAAAATTACTAATAGTCACATTTTTTTACACAGGATATATTTTTCTATATATTATTTAAAAAATATAATAAAACATGAATAATGAATGAATATGTTATTTCTTGACTAGCTAATTAATGCAAAATCGAGTACCTTTTTTATTCGATTAATGTCATATTCTGTTTGGTGAAAATTTCAATCACCTTAATTAAATTCTGTCTTTGTGCCTTAACTTATACAGGTAGTAATATGTTACATATTATTTGGTATATCTAAATAGTTATTTTCCATAACAGAGATGTAAAAAATCATATTAAGGTTTATTGCCAAATAATTAGTGGATGAATAATAGTAGATTATATTATTTTGGGAAAGTATTTTTATTATAATTATATCAAATCAATATTTAATTATGATAAAATATGTTAATTATAATTATATCATAGAATTATAATAATTACGATATTTATGTTATATATTTTAATCATTTATGTATGTAAATAATTAGAAATCAATCAAATCAAATTATCACGGTAAATAATATGTTGTATATTATTACGAAAAATAATCCGTAGATAAAATTAAAATTATGCCCGTGTCATATAATTATAATTGATTAATTGGTATAAAATGAAATTATACCCATGTCATGAGTAATAATCTAAATAATTATATCTTAACAAAATATAATTTAAAATAATTTATAAACAATTATTTTTGTTAAAATAATTATTTAATAATTGATTTAAAAATTAGTGCAAAAAATAATTTTTAATAATAGTATTATTAACTGGGTAAATAATATAATTTCAAATTATTACTTGAAATATAAATAATATATGAAAATCAATTGATTAAATCAATGATTTTGCACCTTAATAATTTCACAATTATTACTCAATTAACCAGTTAATTGAATTAGTAATAACAATTTCTAATTTTAAATTTTGTATATTAAGTAATTATTAAAAATTGGATAATAACGATTTACACGAAAAAATCATTGATAAATTCAATTAACCATAAAGAAGATAATATACTAACAGTTTTAGTATATTATTTATGCCAAGGGAAATTATTTCCTCAAATTAAATTTTATACAATTATAGTAAGTCTCTATAATTAAAGCAATATAAAACTGCTTCATATATAGCAATAATATTATACATATTTATATATTTCTTTTTTATCTCTTTTTTCAAAATATTGGCATATAATTAATGTAAAAAATATATAATATTAAACTATTTTGTTATACATATATATGAACTTATATAATAATCCGTATAATTTATACGTATGACATAGTACATAGATCAAAAAAAGATTTCATAATTTTTGAAAATCACTGTTTTGTTATATGAAATTGAAATTGAAATTAAATAATTTTTATTTAATTATTTCAATTATTTTTCATCTACAAAATTTGTACATTATTCGTATTTCTTTTTCTCTTTATTATTTTCCATACCTAATGGCTATAAGCTATGATTTTATCAACAGTATTATCTGTAGTAAATTATGTAATAAAAAGGTTTGGAAAATAAAGACAAGGATTATAAGGTTATGGAAAATTCCATCCAAATTTGACAAGAGTAAGACAGCTTATCTAGAAATGGTTCTCATGGATGATAAGGTAGGTTGATTATTCTACATGATTTCTTCGAGTGATGCTAGGTCCAGTTTATATATATTTACTGTTCACATTTTAACTTTATTTCATGAGTAAACTCTTGGAGGAATCAACCACATTGCGATTTAATAGAGTTGTAAGTGCTAATAGTCTTCGTTTTTAATTTGTTTTACAGTGAGATAAAATCCATTGTTCAGTGAAAAATTATTTGGCAAAGATGTTTGAGAATGATCTGATCGAGGGGAAAGTTTATGTCTTCTCAAATTTTTTGATTGGGAAATCAAGCGGAATTTATCTTCCGACTACACATGTGTGTAGAATAGCCTTTAAGAAGGAGTCATGTATAGTAAATACGATCGATGATCGTAACATTCCTAATAATCATTTCAATTTTCTCGATCATGCTGATATATTGAGACAAACAAATGAAAAAGCTAACTTATTTAGTGTCTAGTTAATTTATATTATTATTATTATTATTATTATTATTATTATTATTGTTATTATTATGTTGTTTCATTTATTGCCGTCAGGCTTCAAAGAAAACGATTCCCAATTATCATGTCATTTGCAATGACAATAAATAAGTCACAGGGACAAACTCTATCGAAAGTTAAAATTTACCTTCCAAGGCCAGTTTTCACCCATGGTCAATTGTATGTTGCGTTATTAAGGGTAACGAGTAAAGATGGTCTGCGAGTGCTGTTGCAAGATCATGGACACTTGGAAGATAATTGCACGATGAATGTAGTATATAGAGAAGTTTTTGAGAGCATATAATAAAAAGGTAATAACAAAATATCTTACTAAATCTATTTATTTAGTAAAATTTATTACTATCACTTAAAAAAATTTAGAAATTCTAGGAACTAATAGATGAATTCTTATTGTACATTAATAGTTTGAGAATATTATAATTATCATAAAAATTCGTATAATTTTATTCTCTTGACAAACAATTTTATAATTACGTTAATCATATAATTTTATATACAAACATTGATACAGTGTTGTTTCATGTATATATTTTGCAGGTATCAAAGGATAACATTGAATTGTTATTCAATAGGTTTAAATTATTTATTGTTTATTACAAAATTTTCTGCATTAGGATTCTCTATTAATTTGTTATTCATTTTGAGCTGATTTTGATATTTTCTTCTTCACAGTAAACCAACATATAAAACTTTGTTAGTAGATTTAAGTATTACTAGATTATTTATGGTCATATTGAGTATATATGCCTGATTTATTGAAAAAAGTAGATTAAATAACTATTTTATAGTTAATACAATTAACACTATATTAAGAAAAGAAAAACAACGCATACAAGTTATTTTTTATTAATTAAATTATTATAATTAAAATGAAATTTAACATAACAACTTAAAATTATAATTTCAATCTTATCACGTGTATGGCACGGGTGATTAAACTTGTTTTTTTATATAAATGATTTTAGAAAAAAATTTAATAGTTAATTTATTTTCTTTTTAGTTTTAATCTAATTTAAATGTTTTTTTATTGCTTTTGGAAAGAAATTTTTTAAGGAATTTAATAATACGTGATGAGTAATACGGAATAAATTATACAGAAACCAATTAAAATACAATATGAAAATATATATCTTTAGCAAAAGATGAAATAGACATTTTTATTTAAGTCATCTCCAAACAAAAATATATAAAATAGAATAATAATAAAAAAAGGTGCCGACATGTGAAAAATAATGTGCTGCAGTTTCACACGTAAACCAAATCATAATTCATAGGCTGATTAGAAGGATCAGCATATACTGCTCAGATACTCTTCCTTGTTAGTCTCACTAACACTAGTAATTTAACTTGCTTTTTTCTGCCTATAAATTCATGCTTTGCATTTCCCCTTTAAAACCCACTCCACGGTTATAGTTCTACCCAGATAATCAACTTCAAAAATCAAAACCACCTTCTCTATCCCCAATTTCATTTGATTCTTTGTGATACGTATAAACAATATAATAATTGAGGCCACAATGGAGTTTAAAGAGTCTATTTTGATTAAACTTGTGGTGATGTTACAGTGTTTGACGTTAGTTCTATGTGCATCACAGGATTTTGATTTCTTCTACTTTGTTCAGCAGGTAATATAACATGTCATGGATTGAATTTGTGTCATATTATATTATGTTTTGAGGCTCAAAACAATATTTTAGTAAAGGGAAAAATTGTGTTACTTACGATGATGTGTGGGACTTACATTATTGAAGTTGTTACATTTTTGGGATTTTGCAATTGTAGTGGCCAGGATCATACTGCGACACACAGCAGAGCTGTTGCTACCCAACAAGTGGGAAGCCTGATGCAGATTTTGGGATTCATGGTCTTTGGCCAAATTACAACGATGGTTCATACCCATCTAACTGTGATTCTAGCAACCCCTTTCAGCAATCTCAGGTAATGTAATTGTTTTTGTTTGATTCTATATACTCTCTGAACTCTAGTGTTGTCATTTTTATTGATGATCATACAACATTCTCATAAAATTCCAAGCTCATCAATTTACCAAACCAATAATCACCGAAACACATTTAAGAATACAGATGTTATTTTCTAAGGTAATATTCATTGCATTCCTATTTACGAAACACATATCTGGATAAAGTTTTATGATTTTTTTTTTTCTACTTTTTCTTCTCCAGACCATTTCAACATAAATAACCCAATTTATAAATCATAAACTTGTATTTGCCTTTTGCCTTTCTGTTCACTCACAAGACAAACGCTTTCTCTCGTTTTTTTATTATATCCATCAAGAGAGAACACATAAAAATAATGATAAAATAACGGATATATTATAAACTCATTATATTTTAATTCTAAAAGCTATGTCTTTTCTGATAAGATGAGTAATCCTTGGATGCAGTTCTTTTAAATCCTCAACTATTGTCTTATTAATAAAGATTAATAATGAATTTACCACTAATCTACATTCAGGTATCAAATTTGATAAGCACCATGCAAAAGGAATGGCCCACACTGGCGTGCCCAAGCGGGAATGGAATACAATTCTGGTCCCATGAATGGGACAAACATGGAACTTGCTCAGAGTCACTACTTAACCAACATGACTATTTTGAAGCAGCTCTTAACCTTAAACAAAAAGCCAACCTCCTTCAAGCTCTTACCAGTGCAGGTACATCATTCACAATCCAAAAAATATAAATTAGTATAGAGTTATATCCTATATATCCTTATACAAACTAGTAAATCACATTCAGACAGCATAAATATTTTTCACACCTAAGAATTTTGGTGTCCTATTTAGATACTTATCTTATCATTCACTCTATACACAAATTTCTACCGTGGAAATAATTGTTACTAACCTGCTTAAGGAAAAAGTCAGTGCCATGTTTATAACATGGAAATTCTCAGGTACCTAGAGAAGAGATCTTATAAAAAAAAGTTACTTTGAAATTTTATTAAATATTCTAATATTTCGTGAAAAAAAAGGCAGTTCAATGCACTTTTGATATTTCATAATAGTAACTTAAATCTAAAAAGGATTGGCATGTACCTTTTATAAATAAAATGCCTTGATCACAAGGAAGCTTACTGTAATTTAACTTGAGATAAACTGCATCAATCTAAAGTAGAGTAGATACAACTTATTTTTCTCACCTGAGAGTATTTGAGTGCATCACAAGCAGGTTAAATTCCTAGGTACTTTTTGAACTTTTTGGTAATTTAATAGAAATTATTTAAGTTAACCAAATTACTGAGAAACATGAATTGGTGAGATACAGGTATAAATCCAGATGGGGATTCTACAGTTTGAGCAGCATTAAGAATGCAATAAGTGATTCAATTGGGTTCACTCCATTCATTGAGTGCAATTCAGACTCATCCGGTAACAGCCAGCTTTACCAAGTTTACTTGTGTGTGGACACTGATGCTTCAAGCTTCATTGACTGCCCTGTTTTTCCACATGGAAAATGTAGCTCCAATATTGAGTTCTCATCTTTTTGAGAAGTCTCGGACAATATTCTCTTGTTCATTTGATGGTGATATTTGCTCACATGTTGTTATTCTTAAAGCCTTATCCATTTCAATTGAACTTGTACTTTGTTTAAATAACAAAAAAGAAAAAAATTGTGTTACTCCTCCAACGAAAGTGTATTTTCTTCTTCAAAGTTGAGTTTGATATATATTTTTGATACTTTGATGCCTCATTCTGCATTTCTGCTCCCATACAAGGGAAGTGATTAGAATGTGGTGTTGTCAAGTGAGAAATTGGAGTTAATACAATTTTAGACTGACGCAGGGTCAAGAATCCTAAATATTAAGGTTATGAAAATCAAAATGAAACGGGTTATCAAATCGTTTTAGTTATTAAATTTAGAAGTTTAATCGGTTCAACTCTAATTCAATTGAAATAATAAAAATATAATAAAATAATATATAAAATCTTCTTGGGCTAATTCTTGTCGAGGTATAACGCGTCTGAAGTGATGTCAAACTCCACCCTTTAGGATGAGATATACGTCAATCCACCAAAATGACTGAGTGTGGATATCTGCATTCTGTAAATTTTTTTTTTTTTGCCCTATAAATTAAAGGGAATAACTATTAAACAAAATACCATTACTGTAGATCTAACCCAATAACTAAGAATAAAATAAAATTAAAGGGAATAACTATTAAACAAAATACCACAACTGTAGGTCTAATCAATAACTAAGAATAAAATAAAAATTGTCTTAATAATCAATAATTTCCTTCTCATTCTTCTACACCGTTGTATCTCTTTCTCTTTTTCTTTAAAACGTTCTTTATTCTTCAAGAGTTCAAGTTGCAGGTGCTTATCTTCAACCCTTACTATATATGTGCATCTATTGTCTTTAACTCTATTGTCCACATTGCGGACATAAAGCAGAGGCAAGTCCCGTAAAAGAATAAAAAAGAGGCAGTTGTTTGTATAAATCTCGGGTAATTAATAAATTAATTTTTATTCAAAAAAATTAGGAAGTTAAATTTAATAAGTTAGAAGAGTAAAAATTAATTAAAATATGAATTTTAAAATTAATTTTAAAGAATTTAATTTAAAATTGAATCGAACAAGCTGAACCGATTAGAACTAAATCCGAACCGAACCTCAGGCCTAACCCAAACTCATCCCTACTTAATGGCTTCAGCCATTTCTTCCTTCTCATAATGAAAAGACATTGGGCAAGGAAACGAGGGGAAAGAACAAAGAAAATGTGCAAATCCTTGGTTCTTGATTCAAATCCTTGTATCTTTTAATTCGGAGTTCCGATTGACGAGCCATCAGTAGTCACGCAATCAATTCGGAATTCTCTACAAAGCCCACTGAACAATTTGGTAAGAAAATATCAATTTCACACCTAGTTTTTCCTTCTCCAATTTTGAAAACTTTAAGTAAATATGTTAAAATTTTGTTAAATTTTAGTGTTTAGAATCAAATTAATCTTGTGGACTTGCCAGATTTTGTCCCAAATTTCTGTCGATAAGGTGATGAACCATTAACTCTTGTAAATCATTTATGATTAGGAATCCAATTTCTGAAAGCTCGCGTACGCACGCGACACGAGCCCCCTATTTTAGCCAAAAATGAGGTTTTTGAGTGCTAAGTTAATCCTCTAACTTTTCAAACCTCTATAACTACTTTCTAGGACCTAATACCTAGTTTTTAAATATAAGAAAGGAGATGTGACCTATAGAGAAAGGTTGTGAAGAAGAAGAACTTGGATTGAGGACCTTAAAAGAAGTTAAACATGGTATGAAGTGATAATGTAAGTTGAGAAGTATAGAAATGTTGACTTTTGTGATGAAATGTTGAGAATGATGAATACGACATGATTAACGATGATGAAATGTTGATGAATTATGATTAGTGATTGATTTGAGATTGAATGAATTCTTGAATGAGATATTTGGGCAGTAGTAAGAATTGTGCTTCGTTTTGCTTGCTCCAGGTCAGTGATTGAGATACCTGGGCAGTAGCAAGAATTGTGATTCATTCCACTTGCTCTGGGTCAGTGATTGAGATACCTGGGCAGTAGAAAAGATCGTGGCTCATTTTGCTTGCTCCAGGTCAGTGATTGTGACACCTGAGTAGTAGCAGCAGTAATGAATTATTCCACTTACTCTAGGTTGAGCTTGTAAACACTTGCCTAGGTAGTAGCAACACTAGTGATTACTCCACTTGCTCTGGGTTAAGCGGGTAGTAGTAAGGGGTTGTGGCTCAGTCTCGCTTGCTCTGCGATAGGTATTTTTGTCCAAGGTTAGCTACTAAGACATGTCGGGTTTGGTCATATAACCGACAGATGATATCATCAGCCATAAGGCTTCATCATATGCATTTGTTTATTTTGTTTGAGTTTGCATTACTTGAGTTTGCCTATTTGAATTACTATGTCTACTTGCTATCTGCTTTATCTACTGTAACTCCATCCTATTTGTGTTTTTCTTTCTTGTATTGTTTATGTGTGCAATTGAGAAGCCTCTTGTCTAGCGGAGGCGTGACGAGGGCAGTTCCATCGGAGTTTGGAGGGTTGGAGGAAGCAGGAATTTAAGGGTTAAGTTAGAGTTTGAATTATAATTTGGAAATCTTAGGTTATATACCAAAATTCTAGCTTAATTTATAACTTTAAGTTATAAAACTGAGTGTTGGAGTTCTAAGATTGCATCTACTTTTCTTGGGACCTTATATATTATTTATGTAAGCTCCATTACCATACTGAATACCTCCGGTTCTCATCCCATACATATGTTGTCTTTTTCAAATGCAGGTAGAGAAGCACACCTTGCTAGGCGTCTGGAGTTTCGATTGCAGCGAAGTAGGATTTTGGCTTTTTTGTTATTTATATGTATATATATGCTTAGACTTCTCCTTTTATATGCTTCACTTTTGTGCCTTGATGAGCGGATAATTTATACGCTTTTTGGCATTGTTTTTAGGTAGTTTTTAATAGGATATAGTTACTTTTAGGGATGTTTTCATTAGTTTTTATGCTAAATTCACATTTCTGGACTTTACTATGAGTTTGTGTATTTTTCTATGATTTCAGGTATTTTCTGGCTGAAATTGAGGGACCTGAGCAAAACTCTGATAAAAGACTGACAAAGGACTGCTGATGCTGTTGGATTCTGACCTCCCTGCACTCGAAATGGATTTTCTGGAGCTACAGAACTCTAAATGGCGCGCTCTTAATGGCGTTGGAAAGTAGATATCTAGAGCTTTCTAACAATATATAATAGTCCATACTTTATTCGTGATTAGACGACGTAAACTGGCGCTCAACGCCAGTTCCATGCTGCATTTTGGAGTCAAACGCCAGAAACACGTCACGAACTAGAGTTGAACGCCAAAAACACGTTACAACATGGTGTTCAACTCCAAGATAAGTCTCAGCTCATGTAAAGATCAAGCTCAGCCCAAGCACACACCAAATGGGCCCCAGAAGTGGATTTATGCATCAATTACTTACTTTTGTAAACCCTAGTAGCTAGTTTAGTATAAATAGAACTTTTTACTAGTGTATTAGACGTCTTGGACTATCTAGTTCTTTTGACCATTCGGTCTTTCATGGGGGCTGGCCATTCGGCCATGCCTGGACCTTCATCACCTATGTATTTTTAACGGTGGAGTCTCTACATACCATAGATTAAGGGTGTGGAGCTCTGCTGTACCTCAAGTTTCAATGCAATTACTACTATTTTCTATTCAATTCCGCTTGTTCTTATTCTAAGATATTCGTTGCATTTCAACATGATGAATGTGATGATCCGTGACACTCATCATCATTCTCACCTATGAACGCGTGACTGACAACCACTTCCGTTCTACCTTAGACTGGGCGCTTATCTCTTGGATTCCTTAATCAGAATCTTTGTGGTATAAGCTAGAATTGATGGCGGCATTCATGGAAATCCGGAAAGTCTAACCTTGTCTGTTGTATTCCGAGTAGGATTCTGGGATTGAATGACTGTGACGAGCTTCAAACTCGCGATTGTTGGGCGTGATGACAAACGCAAAAGAATCAAGGGATTCTATTCCAACATGATCGAGAATCGACAGATGATTAGCCGTGCTGTGACAGAGCAGTTGGACCATTTTCACTGAGAGGATGGGATGTAGCCATTGACAACGGTGATGCCCTACATACAGCTTGCCATGGAAAGGAGTAAGAAGGATTGGATGAAAGCAGTAGGAAAGCAGAGATTCAGAAGGAACACAGCACTTCCATGCACTTATCTGAAATTCCCACCATTGAATTACATGAGTAACTCTATCTTTATTTTCTGTTTTATTTATTTACTATTCGAAAACTCCATAACATTTATTATCCGCCTAACTGAGATTTACAAGATGACCATAGCTTGCTTCATACCAACAATCTCCGTGGGATCGACCCTTACTCATGTAAGGTATTACTTGGACGACCCAGTGTACTTGCTGGTTAGTTGTGCGGAGTTGTGACTAAGTGTGATTCACGTTTGAGAGCGCTACCAAGTTATTGGAGCCATTGTTGATGATCACAATTTCGTGCACCAAGTTTTTGGTGCCGTTGTCGGGGATTGTTCGAGTATGGACAACTGACGGTTCGTCTTGTTGCTCAGCTTAGGTAATTTTCTTTTTATTTTTCTTTTCAAAAAGATTTCAAAAATATTTTTCAAAATTTTTTCTTTGTTTTCGAAAAATTATTCAAAATTTTTAAGAATGAATTCTAGTGTTTCATGAAGCATGTTGAAGCTTGGCTGGCTGTAAAGCCATGTCTAACTCAATTGGATTGAGACTTCCATTTGTTAACATAAAAGGGTATGTATATAGAGTTGGATGAAATATCAGCTGTTGAATGCCTGATTTATATCTTCTAAAGCTGGCTGGCTATTAAGCCATGCCCAACCCTTGGATTGGAGCTTTAGGCTAATATTGAAAGATTCCTGGAATTCTTATTAAAAATTTTGAATTTCTTATTTTATTTTTCCTATATGTTTTTCGAAAAAAAAATTATTATTAAAAGAAAATCCAAAAAATTAATAAAATCATAAAATCCAAAAATATATTATGTTTCTTGTTTGAGTCTTGAGTCAATTTTTAAGTTTGGTGTCAATTGCATATTCATATTGTTCTTGCATTTTTTTTTTCGAAAAATTCATGCATTCATGCTGTTCTTCATGATCTTCAAGTTGTTCTTGGTAAGTCTTCTTGTTTGATCTTGATATTTTCTTGTTTTGTCTCTTTTATTGTTTTTCATGTGCATCTTTGCATTCATATTGTCTAAGCATTAAAGATTTCTAAGTTTGGTGTCTTGCATGTTTTCTTTGCATAAAAATTTTTTCAAAAATATGTTCTTGATGTTCATCATGATCTTCAAGGTGTTCTTGGTGTTCATCTTGACATTTATAGTGTTCTTGCATGCATTACGTGTTTTGATCCAAAATTTTTATGTTTTGGGTCATATTTGTGTTTTTCTCTCTCTTCTTTAAAAATTAAAAAAAAAATCAAAATAAAATATCTTTTCCTTTTTTTCTTTCAAAATTTCAAAAATTTTGGTTGACTTAGTCAAAAAGTTTTAAAATTAGTTATTTCTTACAAGTCAAATCAAATTTTCAAATTTAAAAAGTTTATCTTATTAAAACTTTTTTAAAAATCAAATCTTTTTCATTTTTTATTTAATTTTCGAAAATTTAAAAATATTTTTCAAAAATATTTTTCTTAATTTTATCTTTATTTTCGAAAATTATGCTAACAATTAATATGATTGGTTCAAAAATTTGAAGTTTGTTATTTTCTTGTTAAGAAAGGTTCAATCTTTAAATTCTAGAATCATATCTTTTAGTTTCTTGTTAGTCAAGTAATTAATTTTAATTTTAAAAATTAAATCTATCTTATCTTATCTTTTATATCATATCTTTTTCAAAATTTTATCTTTTTCAAAAATTTGATTTTAAAATATCTTTTCTAACTTCTTATCTTCTTATCTTTTCAAATTTGATTTTCAAATCTTTTTCAACTAACTATTTGACTTTTTGTTTGTTTCTTATCTTTTTCAAAACCACCTAACAACTTTTCTCTCTCTAATTTTCGAAAATACCTCCCTCTTTTTCAAAAATTATTTTTTTAATTAATTAATTGTTTTAAATTTAAATTTAAATTTTATTTCTTATCTTTATTTTCGAAAATCATTTAACCCCTTTTCAAAATTTAATTTCGAAAATTTCTCCCTCTCTCATATTATTCTATTTATTTATTCATTTACTAACACTTTTCTTCACCTTTCTTCATCTCAAATCACTACCCCTATCCTCACCCTTCTGTTTGGATTCTCCTTTCTTTATTCTCTTCTTCTTCTACTAATAATAAGGAACCTCTTTACTGTGACATAGATGATTCCTCTTCTTTTTCTGTTCTCTTCTCTTTCATATGAGCAGGAATAAGGAAAAAGACATTCTTATTGAAGCTGATCCAGAACCTGAAAGGACTCTGAAGAGGAAACCAAGAGAAGCTAAATTACAACAATCCAGAGACAACCTTGGTGAAATTTTTGAACAAGAAAAGGAGATGGTAGCCGAACCCAACAACAATAATGCAAGGAGGATGCTTGGTGATTATACTACACCTACTTTCAAGTTTGATGGAAGAAGCATATCAATCCCTACCATTGGGGCAAACAATTTTGAGCTGAAACCTCAACTAGTTGCTCTAATGCAACAAAACTGCAAGTTTCATGGACTTTCATCAGAAGATTCCTATCAGTTTTTAACTGAGTTCTTGCAGATTTGCGAGACTGTAAAGACGAATGGAGTAGATCCTGAAGTCTACAGGCTCATACTTTTCCCTTTTGCTGTAAGAGACAAAGCTAGAACATGGTTAGATTCACAACCTAAGGATAGCCTGGACTCTTGGGATAAGCTGGTCACGGCCTTCTTTGCTAAATTCTTTCCTCCTCAAAAGCTGAGCAAGCTTAGGGTGGATGTTTAGACCTTCAAACAAAAAGATGGTGAATCCCTCTATGAAGCTTGGGAAAGATACAAGCAGATGACTAAAAGATGTCCTTCTGACATGTTTTCAGAATGGACCATGATAGATATATTCTATTATGGTCTATCTGAGTTCTCTAAGATGTCACTAGACCATTCTGCAGGTGGATCCATTCACCTAAAGAAAACGCCTGCAGAAGCTCAAGAACTTATTGACATGGTTGCAAATAACCAGTTCATGTACACTTTTGAGAGGAATTCCGTGAATAATGGGACGCCTCAAAGGAAGGGAGTTCTTGAAATTGATGCTCTGAATGCCATATTGGCTCAGAACAAAATGTTGACTCAGCAAGTCAACATGATTTCTCAAAGTCTGAATGGATGGCAAAATGCATTCAACATTACTAAAGAGGCATCTTCTGAAGAAGAAGCTTATGATCCTAAGAACCCTGCAATAGCAGAGGTAAATTATATGGGTGAACCTTATGGAAACACCTATAATTCATCATGGAGAAATCATCCAAATTTCTCATGGAAGGATCAACAAAAGTTTCAACAAGGCTTTAATAATGGTGGAAGAAATAGGCTCAGCAATATCAAGCCTTATCCATCATCTTCTCAGCAACAGACAGAGAATTCTGAACAGAGCACCTCTAACTTAGCAAATTTAGTCTCTGATCTGTCTAAGGCCACTTTAAGTTTCATAAATGAAACAAGGTCCTCCATCAGAAATTTGGAGGCACAGGTGGGTCAGCTGAGTAAGAAAATCACTGAAACTCCTCTTAATACTCTCCCAAGCAATACAGAAGAGAATCCAAAGAGAGAATGCAAGGCCATTGATATAGTCAATATGGCCGAATGCAATGAGGAAGGGGAGGACGTGAGTCCCAATGAGGAAGACCTCATGGGACGTCTCCCAACCAAGAAAGAGTTTCCTATTGAGGACCCAAAGGAATCTGAGGCTCATATAGAGACCATAGAGATTCCATTAAACCTCCTTCTGCCATTCATGAGCTCTGAAGACTATTCTTCCTCTGAAGAGGATGAAGATGTAACTGGAGAGCAAGTTGCTCAATATCTAGGAGCTATCATGAAGCTGAATGCCAAATTGTTTGGTAATGAGACTTGGGAAGGTGAACCTCCCTTGCTCATTGGTGAACTAGATACATGGGTTCAGCAAACTTTACCTCAAAAGAAACAAGATCATGGCAAATTCTTAATACCCTGTACCATAGGCACCATGACCTTTGAAAAGGCTCTGTGTGACCTGGGGTCAAGCATAAATCTTATGCCACTCTCTGTAATGGAGAAGCTGGGGATCATTGAGGTACAGCCTGCCTTATTCTCATTACAAATGGCAGACAAGTCAGTAAGACAAGCTTATGGATTGGTAGAGGATGTGTTGGGACCTATATAACTACCTTCTAAATCAATCCTCTAACTATTCAAACCTATATAACTACCTTCTAGGACCTAATACCAAGTTTTTAAATATAAGAAAGGAGATGGGACCAATAGAGAAATGTTGTGAAGAAAAAACTTAGATTGAGGACCTTAAAAGAAGTTAAACATGGTGTGAAGTGATAATGTAAGTTGAGAAGTGTAGAAATGCTAAGTGTTGTGATGAAATATTGAGAATGATGAATACGACATGATTGAGGATGATGAAATATTGATAAATTATGATGAATTATTGATTTGAGATTGAATGAATTCTTGAATGAGATACCTGGGTAGTAGTAAGAATTCTGATTCGTTCCACTTGCTCCGGGTCAGTGATTGAGATACCTGGGCAATAGTATGGATTGTGGCTCATCCCACTTGCTCTAGGTAAGTGATTGTGATACCTGGATAGTAGCAGTAGTAGTGGATTATTTCACTTACTCCAAGTTGAGCTTGAAACACCCGCTTGGGTAGTAGTAGCAGTTGTGGTTACTTCACTTGCTCTGGGTTAGCAGGTAGTAGTAAGGGGGTTGTGGCTCAATCTTGCTTGCTCCACGACGGGTGTTTTTGTCCAAGGTTTGCTACCAGGACATGTCGGGTTTGGTTATCTAACCGACAGATGATATCATCAGCCATAGAGAAGGCATTTATCATGTGCATTTGTTGGTTTTGTTTGAGTTTTCATTACTTGAGTTTGTCTATTTGAATTACTATGTCTACTTGCTATCTGCTTTACCTGCTGTAACTGCATCCTATTTGTGTTTTGCTTGCCTGTATTATTTGTCTGTGCAATGGTGTGGTATTTTATAACCCACAACTAACCAGCAAGTGCACCGGGTCATACCAAGTAATACCTCAGGTGAGTGAGGGTCGATCCCACGAGGATTGATGCATCAAGCAACAATGATTGAGTGATTGGCTTAGTTAGGCAAGCAGAAAAGGGTTTTGAGATATTAAAAAGGTTTAAATTGAAAATATCAGAAGGCACGCATGCAAGTAAATAAGTTGAAAATAAAATATGGAGAAAATAGTTAAGGTTTCAGAGTTATCTATTTTTTCGGATTAACTTTTCTTACTAACTATTTTAATCATGTAGGATTTAATTTATGGCAAACTATATATGATTAGACCCTAATTCCTTAGACCTGTCTAGTCTCCTCTAAAATTCATCGACTGCCAATGCCTTTATCAATTAATTCCAATTAGAGGGTGAAGTTCAAATTCTAGTTTATATGCCACAAAAATTCTAATTACCCAAAAATAAGAGGATTATATGTTACGTATCCTGTTAAATCCAGATAATTAAAATTTAGGAGAATATGTTTTCAAGCTATTGTTCAAGTAAAGAGCTTTTCCAAGTTATACAAGAACTCAAATAGAAAGAAGGTCATACTTCAGTTCCACCCAAATTCATAAGATGAAGAGCGAAAACAATTCTTAAATTATAAATCCATACATGAATTAAAATAGAAAAAGCAATAAAATTAATCCATACAAATAGACAGAGCTCCTAACCTTAACAATGGAGGATTAGTTGCTCATGGTTCAGAGAAGAAAATAAGGATTCTAATAAAATGTACAGAGTTTCAATCTGATGGCCTCCAAGTTAACTAATGGAATCCCTTTTTATAACTAATCCTAATAAATTTAAAATCTAATTATCTAAAATAAAAAATAATATCTTTTCCTAAAAATAAGATTTGAATTTAAATCAGAATAATCAGCAGGTCTTCAGTTGATGGGTGGAGACCACATGTTTTGTCCATTTTGCAGTTTCTAATCTGTGTTTTCTGGGCTGAAAACTGGGTCAAAATAGCCCAAAAATCGCCATCAACGTTTTTTCTGCGTTTTTTGCACGTGGCGCATGTCACACGTACACGTCGATGGTCTTTTTCGCAAGTCACGCGGATGCGTCAGTCACGCATACGCGTCGCTGAGCAAATCTTCAAATCACGCGTACGCGTCAATCACGCACACGCGTCGCCATGGAAAGCTCCAAATCACGCGCACGCGTCAGTCACGTGTACGCGTCGCTCCTCGCTGCCATCTCCTTTTGTTCTTGTGCTGCAGAAACTCCATCAAATCCAGCCGAATGCTACCTAAAATAAAC
The DNA here is from genome assembly GCF_003086295.3 of Arachis hypogaea. Classification (NCBI taxonomy): domain Eukaryota; kingdom Viridiplantae; phylum Streptophyta; class Magnoliopsida; order Fabales; family Fabaceae; genus Arachis; species Arachis hypogaea. Next base: position 60,862,283 of record NC_092040.1, read on the forward strand.
AAAATTGCAAAAGACTCAAAGTAGCATCCATATTGGCTAAAAGATAATTAATTCTTTATTAAACTCAACAAATTAGATGCAAATTCACTAGGAAAAGATAGGAAAGATGCTCACACATCACAACACCAAACTTGAATTGTTGCTTGTCCTCAAGCAACCACAACTAACATAGGCTTAGGATGTTAATTTGCATGAGAATGTGAATTCGATTAAGCTTATGTCTCTTCTTATAGTGGGGTTTACAACTACAATCCTGAATAGTTTTGGCATCTCACTCTCCTTTGAATCAGAAGGATGTCACTGTCATTCGGAATTAGAATCCAGATAATATTATGAATTCTCTGATCTTTTGTAACTTAATTTTAATCCTTGAACACAGCAATTTTTTTTTCTTTGGTGCTTTTGATAAATCCCATTTTTTAGGGTTTATCTTGTATTAATTTTAGGAGATTTTATTACCTTTTACCCACATTTATTCAATGAATTAGCATGATTTTGTGATTGTCTCCTTATTTGTGCTTAGATGTGAAAGCATGCTTTTTAGGCCTTTAACTTGACAATTTTAATCTCCATTTGATTCCACTAGATGCCTTGATGTGTTTGTTAGTGATTTCAGGTTGAAAAGGCTAGGAATGGATCAAAGGAGTGAAGAGGAAAGCATGCAAAGTGGAGAAATCATGGAAAGTCAAAGAAGCTGAACTCACCCATGGACGCGCGCGCACACTTGGCGCTTGCGCGCAACCTGCGAATCACCCCATGGACGCGTACACGGGCTGTGCGTGTACGCGTTGGTGCCGGTTTATGATTTTTTTAATGAAAACGCACCCAACGAACTCTCAAGGGTTGTGGGGCCCAATCTCAACCAACTTTGGCGCCAGAAATGCTATTTAAAGCCAAGAAATGAAGAGCAAAGGGGGATTCCATTCATTCTTACACATTAGGATTAGTTAGAAGTAGTTTCTAGAGAGAGAAGCTCTCACTTCTCTCTAGGATTAGGATTAGGATTAGGTTTAGTTCTTAGATCTAGATTTTAATTCATCTTCTTCTACTTCTATCTTCTCAATTCCTTGTAGTTACATTCATTCTTCTTCCATTCTTTTGTTGTAATCTCTTTTATGTTGTTCTTGTATTTTGTTGTAAATCTACTTTTGTTCCTTCCATTTTCTTTCAATTCAATTCAAGGTAATTCATAATAATTGTGTTTCTTTTGATTGTTGTTGTTAATTCCTTTCAATAATTGTTGTAGATTCTATTCTTGTTATCAATTTACTATGCTTTGCTTTTGTGCCTTCCAAGTGTTTGATGAAATGCTTGGTTGGATTTTAGTGTAGGTTTTGTTCCTCTTGGCCTAGGTAGAGTAATTAGTGACTCTTGAGTTATCTAATTCCTTTGTCGATTGATAATTAGAAGTTGCTAATTGATTTGAATGCCTCTAAAACTAGTCTTTCCTTTAGGAGTTGATTAGGACTTGAGGAATCATATTGATTCATCTACTTGACTTTCCTCCATGGTTAGAGGTTAACTAAGTGGGAGTAATGGACAATTTGTTGTCACAATTGAGGAGGATAACTAGGATAGGACTTCTAGTTCTCATATCTTGCCAAGAGCTTTGTTAGTTGTTAGTTTGTTTATTTTTTTTTGCCATTTATATTTCTTGTCTAAAATCTTAAAAACCCCAAAACAACTCATAACCAATAACAAGACACTTTATTATAATTCCTAGGGAGAACGACCTGAGGTTCAATACTTCGGTTTATAAATTTAAGGGTTTATTTTAGTAACAAACAACTTTTTGTATGAGAAGATTATTGTTTGGTTTAGGAACTATACTTGCAACGAGAATTCATTTGTGAAATTCTAAACCATCAAAAATCCAATCATCAAAATGGCACCGTTGCCGGGGAGTTGCAATGAGTTTGTGTTAAATTCTACTTTTAGGGATGTTTTCATTAGTTTTTATGTTAAATTCACATTTCTGGACTTTACTATGAGTTTGTGTGTTTTTCTGTGATTTCAGGTAATTTCTGGCTGAAATTGAGGGACTTGAGCAAAACTCTGATAGGAGGCTGACAAAGGACTGCTAATGCTATTGGAATCTGACCTCCCTGCACTCGAAATGGATTTTCTGGAGCTACAGAACTCCAAATGGATTCATTCCTTGTTCTTATTTCTTTCTGCTTTTCGGTTTTTATGTTGTGTTCATTTATGTTTTGTGTCTCTACCTCATGATCATTAGCGTTTAGTAACTATGTCTTAAAGTTATGAATAATTCCATTAATCCTTCACCTCTCTTAAATGAAAAATGTTCCTAAATCAAAAGAACAAGAAGTACATGAATTTTGAAATTATCCTTGAATTTAGTTTAATTATATTGATGTGGTGACAATACTTTTTGTTTTCTGAATGAATGCTTGAACAGTGCATATTTTTGATCTTGTTGTTTATGAATGTTAAAATCGTTGGCTCTTGAAAGAATGATGAACAAAGAAAAATGTTATTGACAATCTGAAAAATCATGAAAATTGATTCTTGAAGCAAGAAAAAGCAAAAGCTTGTGAAAAAAAAAGTGGCAAAAAAAATAGAAAGAAAGAAAGAAAAAGCAAGCAGAAAAAGCCAATAGCCCTTAAAACCAAAAGGCAAGGGTAAAAAGGATCCAAGGCTTTGAGCATCAATGGATAGGAGGGCCCAAGGAAATAAAATCAAGGCCTAAGCGGCTAAACTAAGCTGTCCCTAACCATGTGCTTGTATCATGCAGGTCCAAGTGAAAAGCTTGAGACTGAGTGGTTAAAGTCGTGATCCAAAGCAAAAGAGTGTTCTTAAGAGCTCTGGACACCACTAACTGGGGACTCTAGCAAAGCTGAGTCACAATCTGAAAAGGTTCACCCAGTTATGTGTCTGTGGCATTTATGTATCCGGTGGCAATACTGGAAAACAAAATGCTTAGGGCCACGGCCAAGACTCATAAGTAGCTGTGTTCAAAGAATCAACATACTTAACTAGGAAAGTCAATAACACTATCCGAAATTCTAAGTTCCTAGAGAAGCCAATCATTCTGAATTTCAAAGGAAAAAGTGAGATGCCAAAACTGTTCAGAAGAAAAAAGCTACAAGTCCCGCCATCTAATTAGAATTAATATTCATTGATATTTTGGAATTTCTAGTATATTCTCTTCTTTTTATCCTATTTGATTTTTAGTTGCTTGGGGACAAGCAACAATTTAAGTTTGGTGTTGTGATGAGCGGATAATTTATACGCTTTTTGGCATTGTTTTTACGTAGTTTTTAGTAAGTTCAAGCTACTTTTAGGGATGTTTTCAGTAGTTTTTATGTTAAATTCACATTTCTGGACTTTATTATGAGTTTGTGTGCTTTTCTGTGATTTCAGGTAATTTCTGGCTGAAATTGAGGGACTTGAGCAAAACTCTGATAGGAGGCTGACAAAGGACTGTTGATGCTGTTGGAATCTGACCTCCCTGCACTCGAAATGGATTTTCTGGAGATACAGAACTCCAAATGGCGCGCTCTCAATGGCTTTGGAAAATAGACATCCAGAGCTTTCCGGAAATATATAATAGTCCATACTTTATTCGGGAATTGACGATGTAAACTGGCGCTCAACGCCAGTTCCATGTTGCTGTCTGGAGTCAAACGCCAGAAACACGTCACGACCCGGAGTTGAACGCCTAAAACATGTTATAACTTGGCGTTCAACTCCAAGAGAAGCCTCAGCTCGTGGATAGATCAAGCTCAGCCCAAACATACACCAAGTCGGCCCCGGAAGTGGATTTATGCATCAATTACTTACTCATGTAAACCCTAGTAGCTAGTCTAGTATAAATAGGATAGTTTACTATTGTATTAGACATCTTTGGTCTCAGATTTATTTTATTCTTCATCTTAAGAGGCCATTGATCACGTTTTGGAGGGGCTGGCTATTTGGCCATGCCTGAACCTTTCACTTATGTATTTTCAACGGTGGAGTTTCTACACACCATAGATTAAGGGTGTGGAGCTCTGCTGTATCTCAAGTTTTAATGCAATTACTACTGTTTCTATTCAATTCTCTTTATTCCTATTCTAAGATATTCGTTGCACTTCAACTTGATGAATGTGATGATCCATGACACTCATCATCATTCTCACCTATGAACGCGCGTGACTGACAACCACTTCCGTTTTACCTTAGGCCGGGCGCATATCTCTTAGATTCCTTAAACAGAATCTTCGTGGTATAAGCTAGAATTGATGGCGGCATTCATGGGAATCCGGAAAGTCTAACCTTGTCTGTGGTATTCCGAGTAGGATTCCGGGATTGAATGACTGTGACGAGCTTCAAACTCCTGAAGGCTGGGCGTTAGTGACAGACGCAAAATAATCAAGGGATTCTATTCCAACCTGATTGAGAACCGACAGATGATTAGCCGTGCTGTGACAGAGCATTTGGACCTTTTTCATTGAGAGGATGGGATGTAGCCATTGACAACGGTGATGCCCTACATACAGCTTGCCATGGAAGGGAATGATGTAAGAAAACTGTAATTTGAGCAGTAGGAAAGCAGAGATTCAGAAGGAACACAGCATCTACATACGCTTATCTGAAATTCCCACCATTAATTTACATAAGTATTTCTATCCTATGTTATTTATCTTTATTTCCTGTTTATTATTTATTATTATTCGAAAATCCATAATCAATTATAATCCGCCTGACTGAGATTTACAAGATGACCATAGCTTGCTTCATACCAACAATCTCTGTGGGATCGACCCTTACTTACGTAAGGTATTACTTGGATGACCCAGTACACTTGCTGGTTAAGTTGAACGGAGTTGTGTCCACACATAGCAAAGAGCCATAATAATGATTCCATACAATAACAAAGAATACTACATTGATGTGATCACAATTTCGTCCACCAATTCCCTTGCTCATCTTTGAGTGCACCGAGGATGGTGCAAACTTTTAAGTGTGGGGAGGTCGTCCGACCGGTCGGCGATTTTGGGTGACAAATTTCTAATCCCAACACTTTTGCATTTCATTTTAGGTTTTTTTTTGGATTTTTTTTATTTGCATTTTTCCTATTTTTGCATACATATACACAATAAGCTTAGTCAAAATAATGAAATTTTTCAAGAAAATTATCCATAGGGCACCTCAATTGATTTGAGTGAAAAATTTTCATAGAACTTGCTTGAATTATATATCTTGTGGATCATGTTTAGAGCTAAGAACACAAGCAAGTGAGTTTTGAGCCTATTGATGTGGTTACAATTTATAACCACCTATTTTTCCTTCTTGTGTGCATTATTCTCTTTCTATGATTGTAATCTTTGAATTGTTTGATTCTTTATGTCCATTATTTTGTATATTCATGCATTTATATGATTGAGGCCATCATTTCATTTAGCCCACTTACCCAAATAGCCTACCTTGTATCTTCCATTGTTAGCCAATTTGCGCCTACGATTAACCCACTTGTTCTTTAATTTAGCACATTACAAGCCTTAAAGCGAAAAACAATAAATGTCCTTATTTGGATCGTTGATTGACTTAGGCTAGTGTGTGTGAGTATCATTCAAGTGTGGGAAATCTTGGGACATTGGGGGAATAAAAGGGTAGTTTTGTATTTTTATTGAAATTATTTGGAATTGGGTACATGCTCATGTATTGATAAAATGTATAGACCTTATGCATTGATATTCTTGTATATAATTTGAAAAAAAATGAGAAAAGAAAAATAATATGGAAAAGAAAAGAAAAAAATATATAGAAAGAAGAAAGAAAAAGAAGAAAAAAGAAAGAAATAAAAAGGGGACAAAAACACCCCAAAGTGAAGTTCAATAAAAGTCAATGCATAAGTGTTGTGAAATGAAAAAGAAATGCATGAGTATGTGGAAAAGTGAGGAACGAGTAGTTAGATTAGTACTTAATTGTATAGGTCATTATATAGGTTAGGTGGGAAGTCTAAGCTTATCAAAGATTCAAATTCCAAGCTCACTTAACCATATATGCATCCTACATTGACCCTAGCCCCATTACAACCTAAAGAAAAGACCTCATGATAATTGTATGCGTGCATGAAATATATGTTGATTGTGAGATGGAAAACAAATCTTGAAAAGCATGATTAGGAGAGAATTGAGAGAATCAACCCTAAACACTTGAGCGAATAGAGTGCAAACACTACCGGTGAGGGTTCGATTGCTCAACTACATGTTTTCACCCATAATGTCACTTTTCATGCAAGTTTGTAAAAATATTTAATAGCTCAACTCAATTGTGGTTTGGCATGGTTGTTAATACCTTTTGCCCTTGAGCTTATATATGCATTCTGAGGAATTAATTTATTTTGACCAAGCAATTGCATTCATTTAGATAGTTGCATATAGATAGATTGCATTTAGTTAGTTTCCATTAAATAAATGTCATGCCCTTTACTTCATTCTTGGTTTAAGCATGAGGACATGCTTGGTTTAAGTGTGGGGAGGTTGATAAACCCCATTTTTTAGGGTTTAACTTGTATTGACTTTAGGAGATTTTATTACCTTTTACCCACATTTATTCAATGAATTAGCATGATTTTGTGATTGTCTCCTTATTTGTGCTTAGATGTGAAAACATACTTTTTAGGCCTTTAACATGACAATTTTAATCTCCCTTTGATTCCACTAGATGCCTTGATGTGTTTGTTAGTAATTTCAGATTGAAAAGGCCAGGAATGGATCAAAGGAGTGAAGAGGAAAGCATGCAAAGTGGAGAAATCAATGAAAGTCAAAGAAGTTGAACTCGCCCATGGACGCGCGCGCACACTTGGCGCTTGCGCGCAACCTGCGAATCACCCCATGGACGCGCACGCGGGATGTGCGCGTACGCGTTGGTGCCGGTTTATGATTTTTTTAATGAAAACGTACCCAACGAACTCTCAAGGGTTGTGGGGCCCAATCTCAACCAACTTTGGCGCCAGAAATGCTATTTAAAGCCAAGGAATGAAGAGCAAAGGGGGATTCCATTCATTCTTACACATTAGGATTAGTTAGAAGTAGTTTCTAGAGAGAGAAGCTCTCACTTCTCTCTAGGATTAGGATTAGGATTAGGTTTAGTTCTTAGATCTAGATTTTAATTCATCTTCTTCTACTTCTATCTTCTCAATTCCTTGTAGTGACATTCATTCTTCTTCCATTCTTTTGTTGTAATCTCTTTTATGTTGTTCTTGTATTTTGTTGTAGATCTACTTTTGTTCCTTCTATTTTCTTTCAATTCAATTTAAGGTAATTCATAATAATTGTGTTTTTTTTTATTGTTGTTGTTAATTCCTTTCAATAATTGTTGTAGATTCTATTCTTGTTATCAATTTACTATGCTTTGCTTTTGTGCCTTCCAAGTGTTTGATGAAATGCTTGGTTGGATTTTAGTGTAGGTTTTGTTCCTCTTGGCCTAGGTAGAGTAATTAGTGACTCTTGAGTTATCTAATTCCTTTGTCGATTGATAATTAGTAGTTGCAAATTGATTTGACTACCTCTAAAGCTAGTCTTTCCTTTAGGTGTTGATTAGGACTTGAGGAATCAAATTGATTCATCCACTTGACTTTCCTCCATGGTTAGAGGTTAACTAAGTGGGAGTAATGGACAATTTGTTGTCACAATTGAGGAGGATAACTAGGATAGGACTTCTAGTTCTCATATCTTGCCAAGAGCTTTGTTAGTTGTTAGTTTATTTTCTTTGCCATTTATATTTCTTGTCTAAAATCTTAAAAACCCCAAAATAACTCATAACCAATAACAAGACACTTTATTATAATTCCTAGGGAGAACGACCCGAGGTTCAATACTTCGGTTTATAAATTTAGGGGTTTGTTTTAGTGACAAACAACCTTTTGTATGAGAAGATTATTGTTTGGTTTAGGAACTATACTTGCAACGAGAATTCATTTGTGAAATTCTAAACCATCAAAAATCCAATCATCAGCTTTGCACTTTGAGCCTAGCCGTGACTTTAAATGTTTTGTCTCAAGCTTTACTTGACACAGAAATACCACAAGCACTTAACCGGGGAACTCTCTTTAAGTTCTAAATATTTTTATTTTATTTTTTTATTATTATCCCCAGACAGTGGTGCTCAAAGCCTTTGGCGTACTCTGCAATTGATCTCGACTCTAAATGTTTTGTCTTAAGGATTACTTGACACAAGAACACCACAAGCATGTGACTAGGAAAACAACTCTTTGAGCTTTTAATCATGTCTGACCTCCCTAGTCATTGATGTTCAGAGCCTTGGACCTTGCTTTTATTTTTCTTTTGCAGTTTCTTTTGCTTCAAGGATTAAACTTTCATTAATTTTAGAAAAATCATAATAATTCTCTAAATTCCTGTTCTTTGTACATCAACATTCTTTCATTCAAATTTAAATATGCACTGTTCATGTCATGCATTTAGAATTACAATTAATACCACCACATTTAAGTAAATAAGACTACTCTTAAAATTAATTCAATTTCTCATGCAATACATCACTTATGTATTTTTTATTTGAATTCAAGTTCAGTGAGTAATACATGAGACATCTTTTCAGAATTAAGGCAACTAAGAGGAAACTAAACTAGTCCTAGGATTCTAACTAATAAAGGATCATGCAACAAACAAAGCAAAATAGCAGAAAATCGGAACATAACATAGAAAAAGAGGGGATGAATAAAAAATGAAAGGAACTCAACCACCTTAGTTATCCTAGCAGTCGCTTTATTCTTCAGGTTGTGCTCCTCAGTGAAGATGATTCGCCTCCCTTTTGGTGCCATAGGAATAAACAGAAAACCCTTAAGCGAAGCGTCAACACCAAACTTAAAGGTTTGCTTGTCCTCAAGCAAAGAAGAACTGAAAATAGAAAGAAACAAATATTATGATGAAAGAAAAAAAAGGATAAAAGAATAAGAGAAAATTAGGATTGCGAGAGGGGGAAAGAAAATTAAAACTGGGCGGCGAACTAGTGGAGCTGTGCGGCGCAGGCGATGCGTACGCGTGGGGTGCGAAATTTTCTTAATGACGCGTAAGCGTCAGGCACGCGTCTACGTGCCCTGGGTTTTGCGCGATTCGCGCGATGCCAGCCGCGCGTACGCACAACTCTTTGTTTGCGTGGCTTGGGAACCCAGATTTTCTATCGACGCGTGCACGTCATGCACACGCACGCGCGGATGGCCATTTGTGCAAATGACGCACTCGCGTCAAAGACGCGTACGCGTGAATAAGTTTTGTGCTTCTAGCACACTTCTAGCCCCAAGCCAGCACAACTCTCTGCCCAAACACATATTTACGCCGTTTTTCTAGGTCACGCATACGCGTCAGTAACGCGTATGCGTGGTGTGCCAAAATCACCAATGACGCGCACACGTCATGGACGCGTACGCGTGAGCTTGTTTTTACGAAAGGCTTCATTCTGGCGCCACTCCCGCGTAACTCTCTGTTCATTTTTATTTTTCACGCACACCCATCTGACGCGTACGCGTCAGTGACGTTTGCGTGTCATGTGCCCTCTTTTTTTTTCCGGTTCCTGTTCTAAAATAGCTGCATGATCAAAAAATTAGTAAGAACTCACTAAAAATCAAATATGTAAGAAAATTACTACTACGAAAAATAACTAAGGATACGAAATTATTGGGTTGCCTCCCGACAAGTGCCTCTTTAACGTCACTAGCTTGACGGTCAGTTCTGCTAGTTCAGCAGATGAGTGGACCTCTGACGATCAATCTCGCCTCCAAGATAGTGCTTCAACCTCTGGCTATTCACTGTAAATTTCCTGTCATAATTCTCTTCCTGTACAAACAGTCCTGACCATCGGGATTTCAGCTTCCCAGGAAAGAATTTGAGCCTTGAATTATATAGAAGCACTCTTTGTCCTGGCTCAAAGACTCTGATGGCAATCTTCTTGTCATGCAGTAGCTTGGTTCTCTCCTTATAGAGCTTGGCATTCTCATAGGCTGAATATCTGAATTCATCAAGCTCATTCAACTGAAGCATTCGCTTAATTCCTGCATCTTCTAAATCAAGATTCAGATACCTGATTGCCCAGTAAGCTTTGTACTCCAGTTCAACTGGCAGGTGACAGGCTTTACCATAAACCAACTGATAAGGGGACATGCCAATAGGAGTCTTGTACGCTGTTCGGTATGCCCAGAGAGCATCATCAAGCTTCCTAGACCAGTCCTTTCTTGAAACACTGACGGTCTTCTCTAGAATCCTCTTAAGTTCCCTATTGGAAACTTCAACCTGTCCACTTGTCTGAGGGTGATAGGGGGTTGCCACTTTATGACAGACTCCATATCTCTGCAGAAGAGTCTAGCTGTCTGTTGCAGAAATGGCTTCCTCCATCACTAATAAGTGTCCTTGGGACACCAAACCGGCTAAAGATATATCTCTGAAGAAAGCTCATTATCACTTTGGCATCATTGGGGGGCAAAGCCATAGCTTCCACTTACTTGGACACATAGTCAACTGCCACTAGAATATAGTTGTTTGAATGTGAGGGTGGGAAAGGTCCCATGAAATCAATACCCCACACATCAAACAACTCAACCTCAAGAATCCTCTGCTGTGGCATTTCATGGTTGGAAGAGAGATTCGTGGCTTTTTTACATCTGTCACAGTGCTTTACAAATGCTCTTGAGTCCCTGAAGAGAGTCGGCCAATAAAACCCGCTCTTAAGGACCTTTGTAGCTGTCCTTTCACCACCAAAGTGGCCTCCATACTCAGAACCATGACAATGCCAAAGAATCTACTATTTTTCTTCATCTGGGACACACCTCCGGATAATTCCATTTGAACACCTTTAAAAAGGTATGGTTCCTTCCAAATGTAGTACTTTGCATCAGTCAATAGCTTCTTCACTTGTTGCCTACTGTACTTCCTTGGGATAAACTTTATGGCCTTATAATTTGCAATGTCTGCAAACCATGGAGCCTGCTGAATGAGGAACAATTGCTCATCCGAAAACGTCTCAGTCACAGCAGTGGGTGGTTGTACTCCTGCTTCAGGCTCAATTCCGAAAAGATGGTCAGCTACTTGATTCTCTGAACCTTTCCTATCTTTTATCTCAATATCAAACTCCTGAAGGAGCAATATCCATCTGATTAATCTTGGTTTAGAATCCTGTTTGGTTAGAAGGTACTTCAAAAAAGCATGATCAGTATAAATAATAACTTTAGAACCAAGTAAATAGGACCTAAACTTATCAACAACATACACAACAGCTAATAATTCCTTTTCTATAGTTGTGTAATTCTTTTGGGCATCATTTAACACACGACTGGCATAGTAAACGACATGTACAAGCTTACCATGCCTCTGTCCTAAAACATCTCCTATAGCAAAGTCACTAGCATCACACATTAATTCAAATGGTAGATCCCAGTCAGGGGGAGCTATAATGGGAGCAGAGGTAAGGTTTGCTTTTAGAGTTTCAAAAGCATGCAAATAATCAGAATCAAAGGCAAAAGGAACATCAGCAACCAACAGGTTGCTTAGAGGTTTAGCAATTTTAGAAAAATCCTTTATAAATCTTCTATAAAATCCTGCGTAACCCAAGAAACTCCTGACTGCCTTAACATTAGTTGGTGGTGGTAATTTTTCAATTACCTCCACCTTTGCTCTATCAACCTCAATTCCCTTACTTGAAATCCGGTGTCCAAGAACAATATCTTCTGTAACCATAAAATGACATTTTCCCAATTTAAAGCAAGGTTTGATTCTTGACACCGTTTCAAGACAAGAGATAAATGCTTAAGGCAAGATTCAAAAGAATTACCAAAAACAGAAAAGTCATTCATAAATACCTCAATAAACTTTTCAACCATATCAGACAAAATTGAAAGCATACACCTCTGAAAAGTTGCTGGAGCATTGCAAAGTCCAAAAAGCATTCTTCTGTAGGCAAATACTCCAAAGGGGCATGTGAATGCTATCTTCTCTTGATCTTGAGGGTCCACTACAATTTGATCATATCCAGAATATCCATCTAGAAAATAATAAAATGCATGACCAGCTAAACTCTCAAGCATCTGATCAATGAAAGGCAGGGAGAAGTGATCCTTCCTTGTAGCAGTCTTGAGCCTTCTGTAGTCTACACACATCCTCCAACATGTGATTGTTCCTGTGGGAATAAATTCATTTTTTTCATTCTTGATCACTGTCATCCCTCATTTCTTGGGACCCACCTGCACAGGACTTACCCTAGGACTGTCAGAAATAGGGTAAATAATTCCTGCTTTCCATAGTTTCATTACCTCTTTTTGGACCACCTCTTTCATGGTTGGATTGAGTCTCCTTTGTGGTTGCACAACTGGTTTAGCATCATCTTCAAGGAGGATCTTGTGCATACACTTGGTTGGACTAATCCCCTTCAAGTCACTAATGGTCCACCCAAGAGTTGTTTTATGGCTCTTGAGCACTGAAATAAGCACCTCTTCCTCTTCAGGCTTCAGGGAAGAGCTAATAATCACTGGATATGAGTCATTCTCACCCAGGAACACATATTTCAGAGAAGGAGGTAAGGATTTAAGCTCAAGCTTGGGGGCTTCCTCCTCTACTTTAGGCGTGTGAACCATAGCCTTCTGGGGTAGTGAATTATCAACATCAACTAATTTATACTCAGAGATAGGATCCAGAATGTCATCAAGCACCTTAGCTTTCAGTACCTCTTGAACAAGTGGTTCAATAATATCTATTTTCATACACCCTTCATAATCATTAGGGTGCTTGATGAGAGAACTTTTGCGTGGTCTAGAAATTTGCGGATAAATCCTCGTTGCAAGTATAGTTTCTAAACCTTCAAAAGTCCTTTCATACAAACATTTTGGTTGTCACAAGTAACAAACCCCTTCAAAATTGATAACCGAGTATTAAACCTCGGGTCGTCTTCTCAAGGAATTGCAGGGAGCTATGTTCTTATTATGAAAAAGGTAAAATTGGGGTTTTGGAAGTAAGGGGGCAGTACGTTGCACAAAAAATAATAAGAAAAATAAATAAATAACTATAAAATAAACTCTTGGCAAGGTATGGGAACTGAAGGTCCTATCCTGGTTATCCTTATCAATTGTAATGAGAATTGGATTTTTCTCCCACTTTGTTAACCTCTAACTGTGAAAGTAAGTTAAGTGGATGAATTAATTCTAATTCTCAACTAACAATGAGTTTGATAACTCAAGAGTCACCAATTATTTAACCAAGACCAAAAGGAAAGAAAATTGTATCTACTAGAGTAACAATATCTTCAGATTGGGGATGATAAAAAGAAAGCAAACACAATTCTAAAATACCTCAATTATATTAAATAAAATATTCAAATCATAACATGGAACAGTTCATAAATTTAATTGGAAAAATAAATAAAAAGAAACATTGAACCTGAATCGAGAGTCACTCTTAAAAACCAAGAGAAGTCCTAAATCCTAGTTTCTAAAAATCCTAATTTCTAATCCTAATCCTAATCTTAAGAGAGAGAGAGGAGAGAACCTCTCTCAAAACTAAATATAAATCATGGAAAGTGAATTATGAGAGCATGATTATGAATGGATGCATTCCCCCACTTTATAGCCTCTAATCTGTGTTTTATGGGCCGAAAACTGGGTCAGAAACAGCACAGAAGTCACTTCCAGCGCTTTTTGGTCCGTACAGGTCGCGGAAAAGTGACGCGGCCGTATGGCTCACGCGGCCGCGCGGGTTGCATGCCTGCCAGGTCACGCGTTCGCATCGCCTGGCGTCAGGGCAGTTATGGCAAATTATATATAAAATCGAAGCTCCGGACGTTAGCTTTCCAACGCAACTAGAACCGCGTCGTTTGGATCTCTGTAGCTAAAGTTATAGCCGTTTGAGTGCGAAGAGGTGAGGCTGGACAGCTTAGCAATTTCTCCAACTTATTGTATTCCTTCCACTTTTGCATGCTTCCTTTCCATCCTCTGAGTCATTCCTGCCTTGTAATCTCTGAAATCACTTAACACACATATCAAGGCATCTAATGGTAATAAGAGAGGATTAAGCATAGGGAACTTAAGGCCAAAGAAGCATGTTTTCAATCAAAGCACATAATTAGGAAGGCAAATGTAAAACCATGCAAATAGTATGAATAAGTGGGTAAAGAGTTGATAAAAACCACTCAATTGAGCACAAGATAAACCATGAAATATGGGTTTATCAACCTCCCCACACTTAAACATTAGCATGTCCTCATGCTAAACTCAAGAGTAGCTATAAAGATGAAGAGGAATGATAGAATGTATGAGATGCAACCTATGAATGCAACTAAATGCAACATGCTTCTACCTACTTGGTTAAAGGTAAACAATTCTTTTAAGAACATATATGAACTGGATTTCACTAATTCAAATCATAAAAATGAAGTACAAATAGACTTGCAAGGAGAAAATAGCTCATGAAAGCCGGGAACAAGGAATTGAGCATCGAACCCTTACTAGTAGTGTATACACTCTAATCACTCAGGTGTTTAAGGTTCGATCTCTCAATTCTCTACTAACCTTGCTTTCTAAGGCTTGCTCTTCATCTAATAATCAACACAAATTTAATGCACATATACACATATCAAGAGGTCTTTTAAGGGTTGTAATGGGGTTAGGGTCAAGGTAGGATTGTATTTGGCCAAGTGGACTAAAATCTGAATCCTTAATTAACTTAAGCTTTCCACCTAACTTTATACAATCCATGTAATCACAATACAAAAGCTAACTATCCATCAACCATGTTTTCCACATATTCATGCATTCTAATTTCAAGTACAACTCATATACATTGCTTTCACCACTTACTTTAGGACATTTTGTCCCCTTATCACTTATTTTGCTCTTTCTTTTTTTTTCATAATTATTTATATATTATATTTTTTTTTGTTTTTCTCAATGCATATGATTAATTTATTGAATGCATGAACATGTCCTAAACATTTCTTTCACATTTTCTGAAAATTCTAACATACTCAATTCTCAAACCAGATGTTTCCAAACCCACTTTTCCTCACACTTAATTCATAAGCATTCTCACTAGTCTAAGCTATCCAAGGATTCAAATTAAGGACATTATTGTTTTTTCTCTTAAAGTTAATGATGTGTTAAAATAAAGAACAAAGGGGTAAAATAGGCTCAAAATTGGTTTGCAATAGATAATGAAAAGGTTAAGGCCATATAGGTATGTAAGCTCAGTGAAACAAGGCCTCAATCATATAAGTGTATGCATACATTAAACAATGGAAATATAGAATCAAGCAAGACAAAGATCACAATTTTAGAGAGAAAAACACACACCAAAAGTAAAATATTGGTTAATAAAATGCAACCAATCAAATAGGCTCAAAATCTCACTGGTTTTGTGTGTTCAAGCTTTAAACCGTGTTCCAAAATAAAATTTCTTCATACAAGTTATTCAAAAAGTTTTATTCAAATTAGTGAAATACTCTAAAAAGTCTCTTGAAAAAGAAAATATTACTTCAACCAAGTGGTAAAATATGCACAAATAAAACAGACATGCAATCAAACATGCAAATGCAACAATAAAAAACAAAGATTGGTGTTAAGAAGGGACTAACTGACCCGTGGAGATCGGTATCGACCTCCCCACACTTAAAGGTTGCACCGTCCTCGGTGCATGCAAAACTGTACAGGTGGGCGGATGGCTCCGCAGCTCGTGCTCTTTGTGTTCCTTTCCTTGCCAGTGGTATAAGAGTAGCATTTTCGTTACCTTTCTTGGTGGCCATCCTGAAAGGAAACGAGAAAAGACATTAGCATTCAAGGTTTATAGCAAGGAGAAGAATAGGAAAGGTGGTAATCGATGCACATGTATGGATAATGATGTGAACACATGGTCATGACTACATGTGGCAAATCAACCGTGGAAATATAGCAAGTGCATGTGAGGAAAATTGAATGCAAGGTGTTTATTGGCATGCCAGCAAAGGGCATGAGAAGCATAGGTCAAGCATTCAATGTCCAAATTAGATTACCAAGTCGCTCAAATTAATAAGATGTTTGTAAAAACAATTATATCTAAGTAATAAAATAGAAAAGGGGTTTTGTGAAAAGCAGGCATATAGAGTAGTAGATTTAGAAGAAATCTAAAAATAGTGTAAAATGCCATATGGGCGTTTTCACAAACACATAGCATGCATGTTAAATAAGGTATGGAAAATATTAATTAAAACATGCAATTAACCCTTATAATAATATGTAATTGTTTAAACAAATCCCAAACAATCCATAAGCAACATAAAAATAATGACCCAAATAAAATTCCAACACCAATGAAAATAATGCAATGAATGAAAGTACGCAAATAAATGAAATAAAATGAAAGAAAAGAAGAATGAGAAGTGAAAGAAAGAAGGAAGAGGTAAGTAAGAAGGAAAAAAGAAAGAAGAAAAGATAGAAGAAATTAGGATTGGGGAAGAAAAGATAAGATATTTGGCAAATTAGGATAAGCTGTGCGGCGCAAGCGACGCGGCCGCGGAGGGCACGCGCTCGCATGAGTGTGCTCCAGGTAGGGCGACGCGATCGCATGGGTCACGCGGTCGCGTGACCTATGTTGCGCTGCTGGCACGAGTGTAGCCTCGCTCCAGCACAACTCTCTGTTCAATTTATGTTAATTGCCAAAATCGGGTGACGCGATCGCGTGGGTGACGCGATCGCGTGGATGGCCATCTTTTAAAAATGACGTGGACGCATGGGGCACGCGTTCGCGTGGTGAGGCTTGGGCTCCGAGCATGAGTCCAGCCCAACTCCAGCTCAACTTTATGTCATACACCCTTTTTACGCCGATTTCAGGTCACGCGGCCGCGTAGGTGACGCGGTCGCGTGGGAGGCTATTTTTCCAAATGACGCGGACGCGTCATCGACGTGGTCGCGTGGAGTCAATTTGTGCTAATGGCGCGCCTCCAGCCACGTTTTCGCGTGACTCTCTGTTCATCTTCATTTTCTTCCAAACGCACATACAACGCGGACGCGTCGGCGACGCTGTCTCGTCACGTGCAAAAATCCCCTTTTTTTAAATGCAGAATGCAATGTTTAATGTGAATACTATGCGTGATTCCAGGTTCAATAAAATAAAATAAAATTCAAAAAACAAACAAAACTAAATTAAATTATAATTGAAAAAAGGAAAGATCATACCATGGTGGGTTGTCTCCCACCTAGCACTTTTAGTTAAAGTCCTTAAGTTGGACATTTGATGAGCTTCCTGCTATGGTGGCTTGTGCTTGTACTGATCCAGGAATCTCCACTAATGTTTGCAATTCCAATATCCTTCGGGATCCCAAACTAAGCATGTAAAGCCGTTACTAAGCTTCAAATAGATTCTTAGGCCCTTGGGATGACAAATGTCAGAACAGATTCCAGGATCCCAAACTTTACCTTTACACCTGTTTTTGTCTTGATCTGTATTTTTCCAGCCGGGTGAAAGGTGATATGAATTCTCACTGCAGCGACCAAACAACTTCCTAGACTCATTCAGTTGAGCTTTATACCAACCTTTGCGTTTAAACTTAAAGCTTCCAACCATGATGAACCTTGCAGGACAATTCTTACCACTGGCCATCTTCCTCTTACTCTTAATGTCACAAAGAGCTCTAAGTTGACCATCTGTCTCCAGTAGCCCATATTCAAGTGGGATTAGAAAGCTATGGGATATGAATTTTACCCACTTGAATGTTGTGAAGGATGATGGCAACTTAGGGGGAGGTATTTTTAATGAAATTGCAAGCTCCACTCCCTTGTGCTCTTCTCTGATAATTACCACCTCTTTGCAAGCTTCTTCAATTTCAACATCTTCCTCTTGGTAGCTCTTTTTCAATTCAATCTTCTCTTTATTGCTTTCCAAGGGCATGGTAGGTTGTGCTTCTTCTTCTTGAATCTCCATCTCTTGATCAACCTCTTCCAAGTCTTCAACTATGATATGCTTTGGAGGTTGTACACCCTCCTCAGCATCAATTTCAACCGTCTTGGAAGGAAGCTCTATGTCTTGACTTTCCCATGGAGGTTCTGCATCTCCTAAGTCTTCAACCAGCTCTTCTTCTTGAACAATGACAACTTCTTCTACTTGTTCTAGTACGAATTCATTCTCTGTCTTGTCCACTGGGGTTTCTGGTATCTCTTTCATGCTACGCTCTTCACTAAACTATCCACATGGAGCTGTGGCTGAGCCTTGTATATTTAAGCGCCTAGAAGCCCATTGAATTAATGCTTGCTCCACTGGTCGAATGGTTGCCTGAAATTGATTCACTGTTTCCTTGAAATGATCCTTTGTCTCTTGATGCACTCGGCTTTCATAAATAGGATCATAGTGCTCTTGGATTGATGGATATGGAGATAGTGAATATTGAAGTGGTGGTTCTTGTGAGTAATTGGGTTGGAATTGGGGTGATTCTACATATGGTTCATATGGCTCATAAGGTGGTTGGTATGGTGGTTGAGGTTTAGGGTCATATGGAGGTGAATGGCAGAAAGGGGCTTGTGAGTATGGTGGTCTAAAGTCATGTTGAGGAGGGGGTTCATAGGCATATGGTGGTGGTTGTTGATAATCAAAAGAGCGCTCACCATAGCCATCATCTTGATATGCATCATAGAATGGTTGTTGATAGTCCATTGGAGGTGGTTGTTGCCATGAGGGTTGATCAAATCCTTGTGGCTCCTCCTATCTTTGATTGTTCCAACCATGGTGCATGTTGTCATTATAATCTCCTCTTCCTGCAACATAATTGTAACCAGACTCATAGCCAAATGGGTGAGAGTTCATAGTAGTAAGAGAAAATAAAAACAAAAATTAATAAAAAGAAAATATTTTGAAAAAGATATAATTTTTTGAAAAAGATAGGAAAATAATTTTGAAAAAGATATGATATTTGAAAAAGATAAGATAAGATAAAAAAAATTTAAAATAAAAATCTGAAAATTTTTTTTTTGAAAAATATTTACAATAACTAATAATAAGGCACACGTTTGCAAGTATAGTTTCTAAACCTTCAAAAGTCCTTTGATACAAACGTTTTGGTTGTCACAAGTAACAAACCCCTTTAAAATTGATAACCGAGTATTAAACCTCGGGTCGTCTTCTCAAGGAATTGCAGGGATGTATGTTCTTATTATTGGCTATGAAAAAGGTAAAATTGGGGTTTTGGAAGTAAGGGGGCAGTATGTTGCACAAAAAATAATAAGAAAAATAAATAAATAACTATAAAATAAACTCTTGGCAAGGTATGGGAACTGGAGGTCCTGTCCTGGTTATCCTTATCAATTGTAATGAGAATTGGATTTTTCTCCCACTTTGTTAACCTCTAACTATGAAGGTAAGTTAAGTGGATGAATTAATTCTAATTCTCAACTAACAATGAGTTTGATAACTCAAGAGTCACCAATTATTTAACCAAGACCAAAAGGAAAGAAAATTGTATCTACTAGAGTAACGATATCTTCAGATTGGGGATAATAAAAAGAAAGCAAACACAATTCTGAAATACCTCAATTATATTAAATAAAATATTCAAATCATAACATGGAACAGTTCATAAATTTAATTGGAAAAATAAATAAAAAGGAACATTGAACCTGAATCGAGAGTCACTCTTAAAAACCAAGAGAAGTCCTAAATCCTAGTTTCTAAAAATCCTAATTTCTAATCCTAATCCTAATCCTAAGAGGGAGAGGAGATAACATCTCTCAAAACTAAATCTAAATCATGGAAAGTGAATTATGAGAGCATGATTATGAATGGATGCATTCCCCCATTTTATAGCCTCTAATCTGTGTTTTCTGGGCCGAAAACTAGGTCAGAAACAGCCCAGAAGTCACTTCCAGCGCTTTCTGGTCCGTACAGGTCGCGGAAAAGTGACACGGCCGCGCGGGTTGCGTTCCTGCCAGGTCACGCGTTCGCGTCACCTGGCATCGAGGCAGCTATGGCAAATTATATATTAAATCGAAGCCCCGGACGTTAGCTTTCCAACGCAACTGGAACCACATCGTTTGGATTTCTGTAGCTAAAGTTATAGCCGTTTGAGTGCGAAGAGGTCAGGTTGGACAGCTTAGCAATTTCTCCAACTTATTGTATTCCTTCCACTTTTGCATGCTTCCTTTCCATCCTGAGTCATTCCTGCCTTGTAATCTCTGAAATCACTTAACACACATATCAAGGCATCTAATGGTAATAAGAGAGGATTAAACATAGGGAACTTAAGGCCAAAGAAGCATGTTTTCAATCAAAGCACATAATTAGGAAGGCAAATGTAAAACCATGCAAATAGTATGAATAAGTGGGTAAAGAGTTGATAAAAACCACTCAATTGAGCACAAGATAAACCATGAAATATGGGTTTATCAGTGCTTGAGAGCTTCAAAAACATGAAAGACCACCTGTTCTTCATTGACCCTCAAGGTCAATTCACCATTTTGTACATCAATCAGAGCTCTACCTGTAGCTAAAAAGGATCTACCAAGTATAATAGAGGATTTTACCTCCTCTTCCATGTCTATTATAACAAAATCAACATAAAAGATGAATGGTCCTACTTTAACAAGTAAATCCTCAACAATACCCACAGGTAATTTAATAGAAAGATCAGCAAGTTGAAGAGAAATACGAGTGGGTTTTACCTCCTCAATTTGAAGCTTTTTCATTACTGAAAGTGGCATTAGATTGATGCTAACTCCAAGGTCACATAGAGCTCTCTGAATGGTGACATCTCCAATGGTGCAAGGAATGACAAAGCTCCCTGGGTCTGACATTTTCTCAGGGAGATTGTGTTGAATAATGGCACTGCATTCTTTAGTTAACACCACTGTTTCTTGTTCCTTCCAATTCCTTTTGTGGGTCAACAATTCTTTCATAAATTTAGCATAGAGAGGCATTTGCTCAAGAGCCTCTACAAAAGGAATGTTGATCTGTAGCTTCTTGAAGACATCTAAAAATTTAGAAAACTGTTTTTCTTTGGAAGCCTTCTGAAGTCTTTGAGGATATGGCATTTTTGGCTTGTATTCAAGAGCCTTTGGCAATGTAGGATATGTGTCTAGAGAGTCAGGAAATGGGTTGTCTGCATGCTTTGGAGGGGCGTGCTCCACTTCTTCCTTTTTCTCCTCTGGAGGTTTCCTTTCAACTAGCTCTTCATTGGCCCTTGTCTCAGAGCCAGCTGTTTTACCACTTCTCAATTGAATAACCTTGTAGTCCTCTCTTGGGTTCACCACTGTATCACCTGGAAATGTACTTGCAGACCTCTCAGGTATTTGCTTGCTCAGCTGGCCCATTTGCACTTCCAAGTTTCTAATGGAGGCTCTGGTTTCCTACATAAAACTCCTCATCATCTCCCAATTAGAATCTTCCTTGGATTTAGAGTTAGCCTGCTGAGGCTGTTGTTGCTTGAAGAGAGAATTTTTGCGTGGTTTAGAATTCAGAATAAATTCCCGTTGCAAGTATAGCTTCTAAACCAACAAAAGTCCTTTCTTACAAATATTTTGGTTGTCACAAGTAACAAACCCCTTTGAAATTGATAACCGAAGTATTTAAATCTCGGGTCGTCTTCTCAAGGAATTACAGGGAGGTATTTTCTTATTATTGGTTATGAGTCTTGTAAATTGGGGGTTTTGAAAGTAAGAAAGAAGTATGTTCAATGATAAGAAAATTAAAATAGTAATAATAAAATAAACTTTTGGCAATGTATTAGAATTGGAAGTCCTATCCTTATCAATTGTGATGAGAATTGGATTTTAATCCCACTTAGTTAACCTTTAATAAAGCAAAGGAAAGTCAAGTGGAATAATTAGTTTGATCCTCAAGTCCTAGTCAATCCCTGTGGGAAGACTAGCTTTAGAGCGATCTGCCAATTTCAACCACTGCTTTATTTGATAACTCAAGCGTCACCAATTACTTAACCAGAGCCAAAAGGAAAAATTCTAAATTAAATTAAAGACATCATAAATAGAATAAAGCAAGCATAAATCTGAAATACCTCAATTGCACTAATAAAAGCAGTCAAATCTAACAGGGAAAAGTTTATAAGCCAATTGGGCAACATAAGTCAGATACAAATAAAAGCATTAGAGTATCTAAAAGTGGAAGAGAAATATAAAGTAAAAGGAATATTGAACCTGATATAAAGATGAAATAAATCCTAATCCTGATAGAAATCCTAATCCTAAATCCTAAGAGAGAGAAGAGAGCCTCTCTCTCTAAAAACTACATCTAAAACCTAAAATTGTGAGTAATGATTGAATGATCTGATTCTGTTCCACTCCCAGCCTCTAATCTGTGTTTTCTGGGCCGAGAACTGGGTCAAAAATAGCTCAGAAGTCACTCCCAGTGCTTTCTGGTCCGTACAGGTCGCGACAGAGTGACGCAGAGGCGTCGTCCACGCGTTTGCGTGGATTGAAGTTCGCAGATGCGACACGAGCGCGGCATCCACGCGTTCGCATCGCCTAACTTCGGGGCAACTATGGCAAATTATATATCTTTGCGAAGCCCCGGATGTTAGCTTTCCAACGCAACTGGAACCATCTCATTTGGACCTCTGTAGATCAAGTTATGACCCTTTGAGTGCGAAGAGGTCAGGCTGGAGAGCTTTGCAGTTCCTTCAACTTCTTGTATTCCTTCCACTTTTGCATGCTTCCTTTCCATCCTCTGAGCCATTCCTGCCCTATAATCTATGAAATCACTTAACACACATATCAAGGCATCTAATTGTAATAAGAGAGGATTAATATTAGCAAATATAAGGCCAAAGAAGCATGTTTTCAATCTTAGCACAAAATCAGGAAGGAGAATGTAAACCCATGCATTTAGTATGAATAAGTTTATGAAAGATTGATAAAATCCACTCAATTAAGCACAAGACAAACCATAAAATAGTGGTTTATCAGCCTCCCCACACTTAAACATTAGCATGTCCTCATGCTAAGCTCAAGAGAAGCTATAAAGGAGTGAAGAGGAATGATAGAATGTATGAAATGCAA
Source organism: Arachis hypogaea (assembly GCF_003086295.3). NCBI lineage: Eukaryota > Viridiplantae > Streptophyta > Magnoliopsida > Fabales > Fabaceae > Arachis > Arachis hypogaea. The sequence continues at coordinate 60,885,255 of NC_092040.1, forward strand.
CCTATCTTTATGAATGCAACTACATGCAAAGATGATTCTACCTACTTGGTGAAAAATTAAATAAATCTTTCAAGAACAAATATGAACTGGATTTCACTAATTCAAATCACAAAATACAATACGAATAACTTGCAAGAAGAAGATAGCTCATGAAAGCAGGGAACATAGAATTAAGCACTGAACCCTTACTGGTAGTGTATATCATTCTAACTCTTAAGTGTCTAGGGTCAATTCTCTCAATTCTTTACTAATCTTGCTTTCTATAGCTTGCTCTTCATCTAACAATCAACAAAAATTTAATGCACCAATACACAAATCAAGAGGTCTTTTAAGGGTTGTAATGGGGTTAGGGTTAAGGTAGGATTGTATTTGGCCAAGTGGACTAAAATCTGAATCCTTAATTAACATAAACTTTCCACCTAACTTAAGACAATCCATTTAATTAAAATACAAAATCTAACTTCCCATTAACTGTGTTTTTCATATATTCATGCATCCTAAATTTGAGTTCAGTACATATGCATTAATACCAACACTTACTTTGGGGCATTTTGTCCCCTTTTGTTATTTGCTTTTTTTTCACTTTTTTCTCTTTTTTTTTCTTTTTTTCTTTTATTCTTCTCAATGCATATGATTAAATCATTGAATGCAATAATATTTGCACAACTATTATTTTGCACATTTTCACACAAAGTTTAACATACTCAATTCCCAAACCAAACGTTTCCAAACCTACTTTCTCCACACTTAATTCATGAGCACTCTCACTAGTCTAAGCTAATCAAGGATTCAAATTAAGGACATTATTATTTTTCGCTTAGAGTTAGTGATGAGCTAAAGTAAAGAATAAAGGGGTAAAATAGGCTCAACATTGGTTTGCAAAGGATAATGAAAGGGTAAGGCCATATCGGTATGTAAGCTCAGTGAAATAAGGCCTCAATCATATAAGTACATGCATACATCAAACAATGGAAATATAGAATTAAGCAAGGCAAAGATCACAATTTTAGAGAGTAAAACACACAAAAATAAAATATATTGGTTGATAAAATGTAACCAATCAAATAGGCTCAAAATCTCACTGGTTTTGTGTGTTCGAGCTCTAAACTATGTTCCAAAATAATATTTCTTCATACAAGTTTTTTTTAAAAAGTTTTTAATTCAAATTAGTGAAATACTATTAAAAGTTTCTTGAAAAGGAAAATGTGACTTCAACCAAGTGGTAAAATATGCGCAAAATAAAACAGACATGCAATCAAACATGCAAATGCAACAATGAAAAAACAAAAATTGGTGTTGAGAAGGGACTAACTAGCCCGTGGAGATCGGTATCGACCTCCCCACACTTAAAGATTGCACCGTCCTCGGTGCATGCAAAGATGTGCAGGTGGGCGGGGGTTGTGGTTCCTCAGCCGGTGCTCATTATAGAGTCTTTCTCTTTACTCTTCCTGGTGGCCAGCCTGAAAAAGGAAGAAGAGAAAGGGACATGAAGTCAAAGGGATAGAGCAAGGAAGAGGGCAGTACTAGTAAGAATCATGCCAAAATAAAGAAGAATGTCGTTAACACATGGTCGCGATTCCATGAAATTAGGACATCAATAGAAGCATAGCATGATAAATTGAGGCAATTAAATGCAAGATGTTTATTGGCATGCTGGCAAAGGCATGAGTAGCGTAAATCAAGCATTAAAAGCCTTAATGTATTATTAGTCGTGAGAAACTAACAATAACGTTTGTATTGACAATTATATTTAATTAATAAAATATTGAAAATGGTTTTGTGAGAAACAGGCATTAGAGTAGAAGGATAGAATAATTAAGAATGCACAATGCCATACGGGCTTTTTCACAAACACAAAGCATGCATATTAAATAAGGTATGGAAAGTATTAAATTGAACATGCAAGCACCCTTAAAAAAAATAATATATAATTGTCAAGCAATTTCTTAACAATTCACAAGCAAAATAATGACCCAAATAAATTTCTAACACCAATTGAAAGGAAAAAAGAAAGAAAAAGAAAGGAAGGAAGAAAGAAATAAGAAGGGAAAGAAAAGATTTAGATTTAGGGAAGAAAAGATAAGATATTTGGCTTATTTGGATAAGCTGTGCGGCGCAGGCGACGCGAGCGCATGGGGCACGCGGTCGCGTGGGTCGCGCTTTGATGAAGTGACGCTAACGCGTGTGGCACGCGGACCCGTGACTCGATATGTGCTAGTGGTGCGAGTGCAGCCTCGCGTTCGCACAACTCTCTGTTTAAATGCATGTTGCCAAAAATCTGGGTGACGCGATCGCGTAGGGGACGCGATCGCATGGTTAGCCTTTTTCTGAAAAACGGCGCAGACGCGTGGGACATGCGTTCGCGTGGTAGGGCTTGTGCTTCTAGCACGAGTCCAGCCACAATCCAGCTCAACTTTCGGCTATACACTCTTTTTACATCAATTTACAGGGCACGCATTCGCGTGGGTGACGCGGACGCGTGGGAGGCATTTTTCCCACAAGACGCAGACACGTAGGCGATGCGGTCGCGGTGAACCAATTTGTGCCAAAGGCACGCGTCCAGCCACGCTTTCGTGTGACTCTCTGTTCAATTTATTTTCTTCCTAACGCACTTGTGACGCGGACGCATCAGCGATGCTTATGCGTCACGTGAATGTTTTTTTATGCAAGATGCAAAATGTAGTATGCAAATCTAAATACCTCAATTGCACTAATAAAAGCAATCAAATCTAACATGGAAAAGTTCATAAGCCAATTGGGCAACATAAGTCAGATACAAATAAAAGCATTAGAGTATCTAAAAGTGGAAGAGAAATATAAAGTAAAAGGAATATTGAACCTAATATGAAGATGAAATAAATCCTAATCCTGATAGAAATCCTAATCCTAAATCCTAAGAGAGATGAGAGAGCCTCTCTCTAAAAACTACATCTAAAACCTAAAATTGTGAGTAATGATTGAATGATCTGATTCTGTTCCACTCCCAGCCTCTAATCTGTGTTTTCTGGGCCAAGAACTGGGTCAAAAATAGCCCAAAAGTCACTCCCAGCACTTTCTGGTCCGTATAGGTCGCGGCAGAGTGACACGGAGGCGTCGTCCACGCGTTTGCGTGGATTAAAGTTCGCAGATGCGACGCGGGCGCGTCATCCATGCGTTCGCGTTTCCTAAATTCGGGGCAGCTATGGCAAATTATATATCGTTGCGAAGCCCCGGATGTTAGCTTTCTAACGCAACTGGAACCATCTCATTTATACCTCTGTAGATCAAGTTATGACCGTTTGAGTGCAAAGAGGTCAGGCTGGACAGCTTTGCAGTTCCTTCAACTTCTTATATTCCTTCCACTTTTGCATGCTTCCTTTCCATCCTCTGAGCCATTCCTGCCCTGTAATCTCTGAAATCACTTAACACACATATCAAGGCATCTAATGGTAATAAGAGAGGATTAATATTAGCAAATATAAGGCCAAAGAAGCATGTTTTCAATCATAGCACAAAATCAGGAAGGAGAATGTAAACCCATGCATTTAGTATGAATAAGTGTATGAAAGATTGATAAAATCCACTCAATTAAGCACAAGACAAACCATAAAATAGTGGTTTATCATTGCTGCTGAGACTGAGATTGGCGATTATTGTAATTGTTCTGTTGGAAGCCGCCTTGAGAATTATTGTTGAAATTCTGAGGTCTCTGAGGTTGGTCTCTCCACCCAAAATTTGGGTGATTTCTCCATCCTTGATTGTATATCTGAGAATAGAGGTCATTGTTGGGATTTCTAGAACCACTCCCCATGTAACTGACCTATTTGGAAGAGGATTGAGCATAATCATAGTTATCATTTTGCACTAAATTTCCTGCCATGTCATAGGAGACCTCTTGAGGTGGATTTTAGGTGTTGATAGCTGATGAGCGGATAATTTGTATGCTTTTTGGCATTGTTTTCAGTATGTTTTTAGTATGATTTAGTTAGATTTTAGTATATTTTTATTAGTTTTTAGCTAAAATTCACTTTTCTGGACTTTACTATGAGTTTGTGTGTTTATCTGTGATTTCAGGTATTTTCTGGCTGAAATTCAGGGTCCTGAGCAAAAATCTGATTCCGAGACCAAAAAGGACTGCAGATGCTGTTGGATTCTGACCTCCCTGCACTCGAAGTGGATTTTCTGGAGCTACAGAAGCCCAATTGGCGCGCTCTCAACGGCGTTGGAAAGTAGACATCCTGGGCTTTCCAGCAATATATGATAGTCCATACTTTGCCCAAGATTTGATGGCCCAAACCGGCGCTCAAAGTCACCCTCAGAAATTCCAGCGTTAAACGCCGGAACTGGCATAAAACTTGGAGTTAAACGCCCAAACTGGCATGAAAGCTGGCGTTTAACTCCAGAAAAGGTCTCTACACGAAATTGCTTCATTGCTCAGCCCAAGCACACACCAAGTGGACCCAGAAGTGGATTTTTACGTCATTTACTCATTTCTGTACACCCTAGGTTACTAGTTTACTATTAATAGGATCTTTTGACATTGTATCAGGACCTTTTGATGACCTTATGACATTTTTACACGTTTTCTTCCACAGCATGAGTCTCTAAACCCCATGGTTGGGGGTGAGGAGCTCTGCTGTGTCTTGATGGATTAATGCAATTACTACTGTTTCTCATTCAATCATGCTTGCTTCCATTCTAAGATAATACTTGTTCTTAATCCGGATGAATGTGATGATCTGTGACAATCATCATCATTCTCAACTATGAACGTGTGACTGACAACCACCTCCGTTCTACCTTAGATTAAGTAGTTATCTCTTGGATTCTTTAATCGGAATCTTCGTGGTATAAGCTAGACTGATGGCGGCATTCAAGAGAATCCGGAAGGTCTAAACCTTGTCTGTGGTATTCTGAGTAGGATTCAATGACTGAATGACTGTGACGTGCTTCAAACTCCTGAAGGCGGGGCGTTAGTGACAGACGCAAAAGAATCACTGGATTCTATTCCGGCCTGATTGAGAACCGACAGATGAATTCCGCTATGCTGTGACAGAGCATATGCAATCGCTTTCACTGAGAGGATGGGAGGTAGCCATTGACAACGGTGAAACCCTACATACAGCTTGCCATGGAAGGAGACTTGCGTGTTTGAAGAAGAAGACAGTAGGAAAGCAGAGATTCAAAAGATGGAGCATCTCCAAACCTCAACCTATTCTCCATTACTGCAAAACAAGTAATCATTTCATGTTCTTTTGCTTTTCACAATCAATCCTGATAATTTCTGATATCCTGACTAAGATTTACAAGATAACCATAGCTTGCTTCAAGCCGACAATCTCTGTGGGATCGACCCTTGCTCACGCAAGGTATTACTTGGACGACCCAGTACACTTGCTGGTTAGTTGTGCGGAGTTGCAAAAGTGTGATTGCAATTTCGTGCACCAAGTTTTTGGCGCCGTTGCCGGGGATTGTTGAGTTTGGACAACTGACGGCTTATCTTGTTGCTTAGATTAGGACTGTTTTATTTTTGTTGGTTTAGAGTCTTTTAGTTGAGTCTAGTTTCATATTCTAAGTTTGGTGTCAATTGCATGCTTTTGTTTTTCTTTTAATTTTCGAATTTTGCATGTTTTTAGTCCCTTTTTGATTCATAAAAATTCTAAGTTTGGTGTCCTCTTTGTGTTTTTCCCTTAAAAGTTTTCGAAAATTTTGTGTTTGATTTTCTAAAATTTTAAGTTTGGTGTCTTTTTGTGTTTTTCTCTTTCCTCTTTTTAAAAAAAAAAATCAAATCTTTTTCATAAAAATTTTTCAATCATATCTTTTTAATTGCTGTTTTCAAAATCTTTTTAATTAACTAATTGATTCAGTTTTCAATTTGCTTTGATTCTATTTTCTTTTTGATTTTCGAATTTTTACTTTAATTTTCTTTTATTTTATTTTATTTTTTTCGTTAATTCAAAAAAAAAAAAACAAACAAACAAAATTTATCTCTCTGCAATCATTATCATTTCCCTTTTGTCCATTATGGACTTAAGTGGGATCAATCAGTCCAAAAGGACTCTGGGGTCATATGCTAACCCCATTACAGCTGCATATGGGAGTAGCATCTGTACACCTCCCATCAAAGCAAGCAGCTTTGAACTAAATCCTCAACTCATTATCATAGTGCAGCAAAACTGCCAGTATTCCGGTCTTCCACAGGAAGAACCTACTGAGTTTCTGGCACAGTTTTTACAAATTGCTGACACAGTACATGATAAAGAGGTAGATCAGGATGTCTACAGACTATTACTGTTTCCATTTGCTGTAAAGATCAAGCAAAAAGGTGGTTGAATAACCAACCTACAGCAAGCATAAAGACATGGAAACAGTTGTCAGACAAATTCCTGAATCATTTTTACCCTCCTAAAAGGATGACACAGTTAAGGCTGGACATCCAAGGCTTTAAACAAGAGGATAATGAATCCCTTTATAATGCCTGGGAGAGGTATAGAGGTATGCTCAGAAAATGTCCCTCTGAAATGTTTTCAGAGTGGGTACAGTTAGACATTTTCTACTATGGGCTTACAGAAAAGGCTCAGATGTCTTTAGACCACTCAGCTGGTGGATCTATACACATGAGGAAGACAATTGAAGAAGCTCAAGAGCTTATAGACACTGTTGCTAGAAACCAATATTTGTATTCTAGCAATGAGTTCTCTCCAAAAGAGGAAGTCATGACAGTAGTCACTGACCCTAATCCTCAAGAACAGATAAATGAGCTTAATCAACAATTGCTCCTGATGACAAAACAGTTAGCAGACTTTAAAGAGATGCTCTATGAAACTAAAGTTGCTAACAAGAGCATAGAACTGCAGTTGAATCAAGCAAAACAGCAAATATCTAAACAGATAACAGAGGAATGTCAAGCAGTTCAATTGAGGAGTGGGAAGACCCTGAATAACACTGCTCAAAAGAGTAAAAAGCCAAACAAGGAACAATTGACAGAGGACAACCAAACCACTGTTCAAAATCCCTCTGAGGACAATAAGAGCCCAGAGAGGAATGTTATTGGCGTTCAAACGCCAGAAAGGGAAGGAAAGTTGGCGTTAAACGCCCATTCCTTGCCCAGTTCTGGCGTTCAAACGCCAGAAAAGGGGGAAAAGTTGGCGTTAAATGCCCAATTTCCTCCCAATCCTGGCGTTCAGACGCCTGGGGAGAATCAGACACCTGAGAGTGCTGACAGTAATCCCTCTAACAAGGCTTCTTCAACCACTTCTGTAAGGAATAAACCTGCAGCATCTAAGGTTGAAGAATATAAAGCCAAGATGCCTTATCCTCAAAAACTCCGCCAAGCGGAACAGGATAAGCAATTTGCCCGCTTTGCAGACTATCTAAGGACTCTTGAAATAAAGATTCCGTTTGCAGAGGCACTTGAGCAAATACCTTCTTATGCTAAGTTCATGAAAGAAATCTTAAGTCATAAGAAGGATTGGAGAGAAACTGAAAAAGTATTTCTCACTGAAGAATGCAGTGCAGTCATTCTGAAAAGCTTACCAGAAAAGCTTCAAGATCCAGGAAGCTTTATGATACCATGCACATTAGAAGGTGCTTGCACCAAGACAGCCCTATGTGATCTTGGAGCAAGCATCAACCTAATACCTGCATCCACTATCAGAAAGCTTGGGTTGACTGGAGAAGTCAAACCAACCAGGATATGTCTCCAACTTGCTGATGGCTCAATTAAATACCCATCAGGCATAACTGAGGACATGATTGTCAAGGTTGGACCATTTGCCTTTCCCACTGACTTTGTAGTGCTGGAAATGGAGGAGCACAAGAGTGCAACTCTCATTCTAGGAAGACCCTTCCTAGCAACTGGACGAACTCTCATTGATGTACAAAAAGGGGAAGTAACCTTGAGAGTCAATGAGGATGAGTTCAAGTTGAATGCTGTAAAAGCTATGCAGCATCCAGACAGACCAAATGACTGCATGGGCGCAGACATTATTGACTCTCTGGTAGAAGAGATCAATATGGCTGAGAGCCTAGAATCAGAGCCTGAGGACATCTTCAAAGATGCTCAACCTGATCAAGAAGAACTAGAGGAGGCAAAGGAATTTTCGAAAATTCCTCAGGAGGAGGATAAGCCTCCCAAGCCTGAACTCAAACCACTACCACCATCCCTGAAATATGCATTTCTGGGAGAGGGTGACACTTTTCCAGTGATTATAAGCTCTGCCTTAAATTCACAGGAAGAGGAAGCACTGATTCAAGTGCTAAGGACACACAAGACAGCTCTTGGGTGGTCCATAAGTGATCTTAAGGGTATTAGCCCAGCTAGATGCATGCACAAGATCCTGTTGGAGGATAATGCCAAACCAGTGGTTCAACCACAGAGGAGGCTAAATCCTGCCATGAAGGAGGTGGTGCAGAAAGAGGTCACTAAATTACTAGAGGCTGGGATTATTTATCCTATTTCTGATAGCCCCTGGGTGAGCCCTGTCCAAGTTGTTCCCAAAAAGGGAGGCATGACAGTGGTTCATAATGAAAAAAATGAACTGGTTCCTACAAGGACAGTCACAGGGTGGCGCATGTGTATTGACTACAGAAGGCTCAATACAGCCACCAGAAAGGATCATTTTCCTTTACCATTCATAGACCAAATGCTAGAAAGACTAGCTGGCCATGATTATTACTGCTTTTTGGATGGCTATTCAGGCTACAACCAAATTGCAGTAGATCCTCAGGACCAAGAGAAAACAGCATTCACTTGCCCTTCTGGCGTGTTTGCCTACAGGAGGATGCCTTTTGGTTTGTGCAATGCACCTGCAACCTTTCAGAGGTGCATGCTCTCTATCTTCTCAGATATGGTAGAGAAATTTCTGGAAGTCTTCATGGATGACTTTTCAGTATATGGAGACTCATTTAACTCCTGTCTTAATCACCTAGCACTTGTCTTGAAAAGATGCCAAGAGACTAACCTGGTTTTAAACTGGGAAAAATGTCACTTTATGGTGACTGAAGGAATTGTCCTTGGGCACAAAATTTCAAGCAAGGGAATAGAGGTGGATAAGGCAAAGGTAGAGGTAATTGAAAAATTACCACCACCTGCCAATGTTAAGGCAATCAGAAGCTTTCTGGGGCATGCAGGGTTCTACAGAAGGTTTATAAAGGATTTCTCAAAAATTGCAAAACCTCTGAGTAACCTGTTAGCTGCTGACACACCATTTGTGTTTGACACACAGTGTCTGCAGGCATTTGAGACCCTGAAAGCTAAGCTGGTCACAGCACCAGTCATCTCTGCACCAGATTGGACATTGCCATTTGAACTAATGTGTGATGCCAGTGATCATGCCATTGGTGCAGTGCTGGGACAGAGGCATAACAAGCTTCTGCACGTCATTTACTATGCCAGCCGTGTTCTAAATGACGCACAGAAGAACTACACAACCACAGAAAAAGAGTTGCTTGCAGTGGTCTATGCCATTGACAAGTTTAGATCCTATCTAGTGGGATCCAAAGTGGTTGTGTACACTGACCATGCTGCTCTTAAATATCTACTCACAAAGCAGGATTCAAAACCCAGGCTCATCAGATGGGTGTTGCTTCTGCAAGAGTTTGATATAGAAATAAGAGACAGAAAAGGGACAGAGAACCAAGTAGCTGATCATCTGTCCCGAATAGAACCAGTAGCTGGGGCGTCCCTCCCTTCTACTGAGATTTCTGAGACTTTCCCAGATGAGCAACTCTTTGCCATTCAGGAAGCTCCATGGTTTGCAGATATTGCAAATTATAAAGCTGTGAGGTTCATACCCAAAGAGTACAGCCATGTGCAGAGAAAGAAATTAATTTCAGATGCCAAGTACTACTTATGGGATGAACCATATCTCTTTAAGAGATGTGCTGACGGAGTGATCCGCAGGTGTGTACCCAGAGAAGAAGCACAACGGATCCTAGGGCACTGCCATGGATCACAGTATGGAGGACATTTTGGAAGTGAGCGAACAGCCACTAAAGTCCTCCAATGTGGCTTCTACTGGCCTACTCTCTATAAAGATTCCCGAGAGTTTGTGCGTAACTGTGACAGTTGCCAAAGAGCTGGTAACCTGCCTCATGGATATGCCATGCCTCAACAAGGGATATTAGAGATAGAACTGTTTGATGTATGGGGAATTGACTTCATGGGGCCATTCCCACCATCATACTCAAACACTTACATTCTGGTGGCAGTGGACTATGTGTCTAAGTGGGTAGAAGCAATTGCTACACCCACCAATGATACAAAGACCGTACTGAAATTCCTCCAGAAAAACATTTTCAGCAGGTTTGGAGTGCCCAGAGTGCTAATCAGTGACGGGGGCACTCATTTCTGCAATAAACAGCTACACCTTGCTATGGTTAGGTATGGAATTAGCCACAAAGTGGCAACTCCGTATCATCCACAGACAAATGGGCAAGCTGAGGTCTCTAACAGAGAGCTAAAAAGAATCCTAGAACGGACTGTGATAGCCCGAAGAAAGGATTGGGCAAAGAGCTTGGATGATGCTCTGTGGGCATACAGAACAGCATTCAAGACTCCTATAGGAACCTCCCCATACCAACTGGTATATGGGAAGGCCTGTCATTTGCCTGTGGAACTGGAACATAAAGCCTACTGGGCAACCAGATTCCTAAACATGGATGCACAGTTAGCTGGTGAAAAAAGATTGCTCCAGCTAAATGAGCTAGAGGAGTTCAGACTCAATGCCTTTGAAAATGCAAAAATTTATAAGGAAAAGGCAAAGAAATGGCATGACAAGAAGTTGTCAACCAGAGTCTTTGAGCCAGGACAAAAAGTTCTGCTCTTCAACTCTAGGCTCAGACTGTTTCCAGGAAAACTCAAATCCCGTTGGAGGGGTCCGTATGTGATTACAGGAGTGTCACCATATGGATATGTTGAGCTTCAGGATATTGATTCTGACAAGAAGTTCATTGTTAATGGACAGAGAATCAAGCATTATCTTGAAGGAAACTTTGAGCAGGAATGCTCAAAACTGAGGCTTGAGTGATTCTCAGTGAAAGTCCAGCTAAAGACAGTAAAGAAGCGCTTGCTGGGAGGCAACCCAGTCATTAGGAGGTTATATGATTAGTTCTTACAGAGGCAAATATCAAAAATGAAGGAATTCACAGAGTTACAGAAGGATTCAGCTCAAAAAACAGAGAAAATGAGCTTACTGGCGAAAAAAACGCCAGTAAGGGGCATTTTGGGCGTTAAACGCCAGAATGGGTACCGTTCTGGGCGTTAAACGCCCAGAATGGTGCCATTTTGGGCGTTTAACGCCCAAAATGGCACCATTCCTGGCGTTAAACGCCAGGTGTGCAGCATCCTGGGCGTTTTGAAAAACGCCCAGTGATAAAGGCTTTCTGGCGTTTAACGCCAGCCAGGGCACCTGGCTGGGCGTTAAACGCCCAAAAGGGGTGCCAATTGGGCGTTAAACGCCAGAATGGGTGCCATTCTGGGCGTTTAACGCCAGAAAGGTGGGGGGACCACATTTTTGTTTTCAACTCAAATTTTTTCAAACTTTCCTCTTTTTACCCATACTCTTCTACATAAATGCACTTCAACCTTTCATCATTCACTTTCAAATCTTCACAAATCAAAACCATTCTTCAAATCTATTTCAAATTAAACCCAAATCTTCTTCAAAAACTCACCCTTTTCTCAATTTCTTTCACAATCTTCTCAAATCTCCTTTCAAATCTCTCTTTTTTTTTCGAAAATACTCTCCCCCTCACCTTATAAATTCGTGTTTGGCTTCCTCATTACACCACACCATTTGAATTTCCTCTTCCTCTCTCTCTCTCTTCTCTCCTTTCTTCTCTTTTTGCTTGAGGACAAGCAAAACCTCTAAGTTTGGTGTGCTTTTCCGTGATCACTAAGCCAAGATTCATCAAGATCATGGCTCCTAAGGGAAAACAAACCAACTCAAGAGGAAAGAAAGAGACTAATCCAAAGAATCTTTGGAATCAAGAGAAGTTCTTAACCAAAGAACATGAAGACCATTATCACAAAATAATGGGTCTGAGGTCAGTGATCCCGGAAGTTAAATTTGATCTGAAAGAAGATGAATATCCGGAGATCCAAGAGCAAATTCGAAACAGAGGATGGGAAGTTCTGACCAATCCTGAAATAAAGGTTGGAAGGAACATGGTTCAGGAATTCTACTCTAATCTGTGGCTAACAGATAAGCAGAGAATGACTGGAACTGCTTACCATACCTACAGAACCATGGTCAGAGGGAAAGTTATGTACTTCCATCTGGACAAAATAAGAGAAATCTTCAAACTACCTCAACTGCAAGATGATCCTGATTCCTTCAATAGGAGGATGGTGAGAGTAGATAAAGGGTTGGATCAAGTTCTAGAGGACATATGCCTCCCTGGGACTAAGTGGATAACCAATTCAAAGGGTGTCCCAAACCAACTCAAGAGGGGAGACCTCAAGCCAATTGCAAGAGGGTGGCTAGACTTTATTGGGCGTTCCATATTGCCCACTAGCAACCGTTCTGAGGTCACCATCAAGAGGGCATTGATGATTCATTGCATTATGCTTGGAAAAGAAGTGGAGGTTCATCATGTGATTGCTTGTGAGATCTATACAATTGCAAATAAGAATTCCACTGTAACCAAATTGGCTTATCCAAGCCTAATCTCCTTGCTCTGTAAAGAGGCTGGGGTGAAGATGGGAGCAGATGAGTTCATACCTATTGAACATCCAATCACCAAGAAGTCAATGGAAGGACAAGGGGCGTGAACTCCAAGTAAGTGATTGTGGCACCTGGGTAGTAACAGCAGTAGTGGATTATTCCACTTACTCTAAGTTGAGCTTGAAACACCCGCTTGGGTAGTAGTAGCAGTTGTGGTTACTTCACTTGCTATGGGTTAGCAGGTAGTAGTAAGGGGGGTTGTGTCTCAATCTTGTTTGCTCCGTGGTGGGTGTTTCTGTCCAAGGTTTACTACCAGGACATGTCGGGTTTGACTATCTAGCCGATAGATGATATCATCAGCCATAGAGAAGGCATTTATCATGTGCATTTGTTGGTTTTATTTGAGTTTGCATTACTTGAGTTTGTCTATTTGAATTACTATGTCTACTTGCTATCTGCTTTACTTGCTGTAACTACATCCTATTCGTGTTTTGCTTGCATGTATTATTTATCGGTGCAATAGTGCGGTATTTTATAACCCACAAACTAACCGGCAAGTGCACCAGGTCGTACCAAGTAATACCTCAGGTGATGGAGGGTCGATCCCACGAGAATTGATGGATCAAGCAACAATGATTGAGTGATTGGCTTAGTTAGGCAAGCAGAAAAGGGTTTTGAGATATTAAAAAGGTTTAAATTGAAAATATCAGAAGGCAGGCACGCAAGTAAATAAGTTGAAAATAAAATATGGGAGAAAATAGTTAAGGCTTCAGAGCTATCTATTTTTCTGGATTAACTTTTCTTACTAACTATTTTAATCATGTAGGATTTAATTTATGGGAAACTATATATGACTAGACCCTAATTCCTTAGACCTTTCTAGTCTCCTCTAAAATTCATCGACTGCTAATGCCTTGGTCAATTAATTCCAATTAGAGGGTGAAGATCAAATTCCAGTTTATATGCCACAAAAATTATAATTACTCAAAAATAAGAGGATTATATGTCACGTATCCTGTTAAATCCAGATAATTAAAATTTAGAAGAATATGTTTTCAAGCTGTTATTCAAGTAAAGAGCTTTTCCAAGTTATACAAGAACTCAAATAGAAAGAGGGTCATATTTTCGTTCCACCCAAATTCGTAAGATGAAGAGCGAAAACAATTATTAAATTATAAATCCATACATGAATTAAAATAGAAAAAGCAATAAAATCAATCCATACAAATATACAGAGCTCCTAACCTTAACAATGGATGGTTAGTTGCTCATGGTTCAGAGAAAAAAATAAGAATTCTGATAAAATGTATAGAGTTCCAATCTGATGGCCTCCAAGTTAACTAATGGAATCCCTTTTTATAACTAATCCTAATAAATTTAAAATTTAATTATCTAAAATTAAAAATAATATCTTTTCCTAAAAATAAGATTTGAATTTAAATCAGAATAATTAGAAATCGCCCCCAGCATTTTTTCTGCGTTTTCTGCACGTGGCGCATGTCACGCGTACGCGTCAGTCACGCGTACGCGTCGATGGTCTTTTTCGCAAGTCACGCGAACGCTTCGCTGAGAAAATCTTCAAATCACGCGTACGCGTCAGTCATGCACAGACGTCACCATGGAAAGCTCCAAATCACGCGCTCGCGTCAATCACGCGTACGCGTCGCTCCTCGCTGCCATCTCGTTTTGTTCTTGTGATGCAGAAACTCCATCAAATCCAGCTGAATGCTACCTAAAATAAACAAAATTGCAAAAAACTCAAAGTAGCATCCATATTGGCTAAAAGATAATTAATTCTTTATTAAACTCAACAAATTAGATGCAAATTCACTAGAAAAAGATAGGAAAGATGCTCACGCATCATGCAAGTGAGAGGCCCTTTGTTTGGTAAAGGAGTGACGAGGGCAGTTCCATTGGAGTTCGAAGGGATGGAGGAAGCAGAAATTTAAGGGTTAAGTTAGAGTTTAAATTATAATTTGGAAATCTTAAGTTATATACCAAATTCTGGTTTAGTTCAAAACTTTAAGTTTTAAAAACTTAGTGTCGGAGTTCTAGGATTGCCTCTAACTTTCCCAAGACCTTATATATTATTTATGTGGGCACCATTAACATGATGAGAATCTCTATTTCTCATCCCATACATATGTTGTCTTTTTTATATGTAGGTCGAGAGGCACCTCGTTAGGCGTCTAGAGTTTCGATTGCAGCGAAGTGGGATTTTGGCTTTTTAGTGTTTTGTTATGTATAAGTATATATATATTTATACTTCTCCTTTTATATGCTTCACTTTTGTGTCTCATAGAAGCTTGATGGAGAACTAGGATTCACTTTGAGTATTTTGGAACTTGGAATTGTATGTATGTATGTAAATATTCTTCGACCAGCCTTAGCTTCGCAGGATGAGTGATGAACGAGAATTGCTCGATGGTCTAGAATTCCTCTCATAGAAATAAGGACTTCGTTGTAAGCATAGTTCTAAAGCAACAAACAATTTCCATATCAAAAATTTGAGTTGTCACATGTACAAACCCCAAATAAGAATTAACCGAAGTATTTCAACTCCGGATCGTCTCACAAGGAATTGCAATGAAATGCTCAATTATTGGCTATGAGGATGCAAGGGGGTTTGATTTTATATTTTTTTGCAAGAAAAGTAAATGGCAAGAAAAGTAAATGAACAATGAACTAACAAAAGAAATAGAAAGGTACTCTTGGCTAGACATAGGTAATTGAGATCACCATCCTTGTCTACAACCCATATATTGATAATTATGAGAGGCCAACCTATTAAGTCTACTTCCAAAAGCCTTAAGTATGTAATATCTACTCCTAGGCTTGAGGTACGTCAAATAGGCTTGATCACATCAACCCATAAGGTCTAACCTCACTAATTAACCTAGTAGTAGGCTAGTGTCAATGGCTATGAAATTGATCACCAAGGGTTCTCAAATCACCAATTCATTGAGACACAATGACTCAAGGTCACTCAATTCCCTTAGCCTAGGTCAAGAGTAAAGAGAACTACTCCAAAACTAGAGAAAATATTTCATCAAACACTTAAAGTGCAAGAAAAGTAAACATCACAAAATGCTAGAATTAATGAAACCCATAACTATCACAAGCAAAAAATCAATAGTAACAATGAAGATAAACATCAAGAGACATGGAAATATAAAATTGCATAAAAAAATTGAGATCCAACAAGTGTTTCAACAACATAAAAGAGAGCAAAGCAAGAAATTAACAAGAGAAACTAAGAAGATTAAGACAATAGAACACTAAAATAAAATGAGAACTAAAATCAAAACAAGAATTGAAAGATAAATTTGAGTGTGATTAACCTAACTTTACCCTAATTGCTATCCTAAATCTAGAGAGAGGAGAGAGCCTCTCTCTCTCTGTAGAATTCTACCCTAAAACATAATCAAAACTAAACTATGACTACTTGGTTCATCCCCTCTTCAATCCTTGGGTTCAATAGCATTAGAAATGAATTGGATTGGGCCCAAAATGAGCTAGAAATCGCCCCCAACGAGTTGCCCAAAATGGACCCACGCTGCTCCATCGGCGCGCACGTGTACATGGCGGGCGCGAGCCCCTATACATCAGGAAACTATGACAAATTTTATATCATTTTGAAGCCCCGGATGTTAGCTTTCCAACGCAACTAGAACCTCCTTATTTGGATCTCTATAGCTCAAGTTATAGTCATTTGAGTGCAAAGAGGTCAGACTTGACAGCTTTACGGTTCCTTCATTTCTTCATGAGTTCTCCCACTTGCATGCTTTTCTCCTCACTTCTTCCATTCAATACTTGCCTTATGAACCTGAAATTACTCAACAAACATATCAAGGTATCGAATGGAATTAAAGTAAATTAAATTTAGCTATTTTACGGCCTAAAAAGCATGTTTTCACATTTAAGCACAAATCAATGGAGAATTACAAAACCATGCTATTTCATTGAATAAATGTGAGAAAAGGTGATAAAATCCCCCAAATTAAGCACAATATAAACCACAAAATCGGGGGTTTATCATTGAGCCCAGAGCTTAAATATTTTGTATCCTTTGACACTCCACTCTTATAATATATATATATATATATATATATATATATATATATATATATATGTCCTTACTTTTTTTTTCTATCCAAGTTTCCGTTTACGTAAGTGTTGCAATTTTTGTTTTATAACTTTTATTTAAGCTTTTCTTCAAGGCTTATGATCAAATCGTTAGGATGGATTATGATCAAATTTACAGTCCAGTTATTAGACCATCCACTATATGAGTAATTCTTAAAATTGCTCTGACTCAAGAATGGGTAACAAGACAATTCAATTTTTTTTAGCAAGTGAGCTCAACACAATAAAATGGAGCGACAAAGTCACAAACAAAGCCTCAAACAACAAATACAATGACTTAAAACCTGAAAGCAATCCCTAATATTATCTCCGACATTGCCATCAACAACCAAAGGGATTCAAACTACACCATTCACTGTAACTGTTCAAAGATCTAAGAAACACCTCTTTCACTCTGGTATCCTTGTTATTAAAAATCCGCCCGTTCCTTTCTACCCATACATTCAAAATAACTGCAAAGAAGCATATGAGCCACTTGTTATGCTCCTCTTTTCTGTTAACAACTCCTGTCCAACTTTCAAAGTGTTCTTTCAGTGAATTCGGAATAGCCCACAACCTTCCAAAGTCAGATAGCCATTCACACCACACCTTCCAGGTAAACTCACAACCAAGAAATAAGTGATAGATATGTTCGACTTCTTTTTTACATAATACACACATGTTATCACCGTGACTAATAATTCCTAGCCTATGCAATCTTTCTTTGGTATTCACTCTTCCTATCAAAACAAACCAGGCAAATAACTCTACTCGTGGTAGAACCAAACCTTTCCATAATATTTTGGTGAAATTATAGCTGGTGATGTCCTCTGAGAGTGTTTCTGACAACAACACATGCACAAAGGAGTTAGTTGAAAAAATACCTTGCTTGTCAAACTTCCAAAAAACTCTGTCTTGCGTATCAAAAGCTAACTTCATAGGCCTTAAGGTCTCATGCAATTGATCCACTAATTCCAACTCCCATTGGAATAAAACTCGTCTCCACTGGAAGTTTCAAATCTACTCTAACCCGTCCTAAAACCCACAGTCTCCTATGACAGATTCTCTTTGGTTTGAAATAGAGAAGAGCCTCGGAAAATGCATCTTTAACGTACCACTTTGTAGCCAAATATCTTCCCGAAACTGGGTCCTCCTTCCATTATCCACCTCCATAGACAAACCAGTAATCATCTTATCTCTCACATTACAATCTTTGAACTGAAACTGGCAGATGTCCTTCCATGGACCCCCTGTACTAGGCAGTTTCTGAGATGATAGCATCACATTAGGATCCAAGTTATGACAAGAGCATACAACCTTCTTCCATAGTGGACACTCCTCTTTTGAGAATTGCCACCACTACTTGAAAAGGAGGGCTGTATTTCTTACCACGGCATCACCCACCCCAATCCTCCCAACTTTTTAGGAGTCTAAACCACTTCCCACTTGATCAATGGAAAACCATTCCTACCTTCCTCCTTGCTCCATAGGAGTTTTCTCTGCAACAAAATCAACTTTTCTGCTACTGCTTTCGATATCTTATACAGGCTCAAATAGTATACTAGCAAGTTATTCAGTACTGCTTTAATAAGGACTAGCTTACCCACTTTATTGAGTACTTTTTCCTTCCACAAGCTAAGCTTCTCCTCTACTTTATCAATTATTGGTTTCCAAGTGCTCACTCATCTTGGGTTTGCTCCTAAGGAATCACCAAGATATCTGATTGGACAGTTAGCCTCTTTACAACCCAATAGGTTGCATATATTGTAGGTCCACGGCTGTTTGCAATTGATTGTGATCAAACTTGACTTATCGAAGTTGATACTTAACCCCAACATCATCTCGAAACATCTTAGCAACTTGACATAGTTTCTGATGGTCTCCTCTTCTGGCGGACAGAACAATATAGTGTCATTTGCAAACTAGAGATGTGATAACTCTATATTATCCTTACCAACCAGCAAAGGTGAAATAGTCTGTTTCTGACTGCCTCCCCAACCATCCTATGCAAGACATCAACAACAAGTACAAACAAAAATGGAGCCAGTGGGTCACCTTGTCTCAACCCCCTTTCCATCTTAAACGGTTTTGTTGGTGAGCCGTTTATCAAAATCGACATAGAAGCTGTACCAACACATTCCTTCACCCATTCTCTCCACCTCCAAACAAAGCCCATCTTCTGTAACATTATATCCACGAAGCTCCACTTAACCCGATCATACGCCTTCTAAAAGTCTAATTTAATGATTGCAACTGTCTTCTTCTTCATCTTTAACCATTGTACTGTTTCGCACGCAATAAGCACCTCATCATATATTTTCCTACCCTTCATAAATGCACTCTGAGTCTCCCCTACCAGACCTGCCATCACTGATCTCATCCTGCGGACCATCACTTTAGAGATTACTTTATACACGCAACCTACCATGCTAATTGGCTGGAGGTCCTTAATCTCTTTGGCTCCAGTGAACTTTGGTGCTAAGGCCACCCACGTAATATTCAAACAGAAAGCAGCCTTGATGAATGAAAAAATTCTAGTACAGCTAATGTG
Organism: Arachis hypogaea; assembly: GCF_003086295.3. NCBI lineage: Eukaryota > Viridiplantae > Streptophyta > Magnoliopsida > Fabales > Fabaceae > Arachis > Arachis hypogaea. The sequence continues at coordinate 60,904,578 of NC_092040.1, forward strand.
AACTCTGCACCAATGTCGTCCCAGCACTTTTTAATGAAATTCATGTTATACCCATCACTTCCTGGAGCTTTAGATGTCTCACAATCCTAGACCGCCTCCCTAACCTCCTCTATTGACGGCATTCTCTCCAATGCTACAGCCTCTACTTCGTTGATCCGATTTACTAATCCATCCCTAAAACCCATAACTGGCGATCTCTCTTGATGATACAAAGCCTTATAAAACTCTCTGATAGCAATCTTGATCCGCACTTGATTTCTTATCAGCCTTCCATTAATTACCAATGCATCAATACTATTATTCCTTATTCTTGTCGACGCCAAGTTATGGAAGTACCTAGTGTTCTTCTCCATATCCCTTGCATGCCTAGACCGCAACATTTGCTTCCAGTATATTTTTTTTCTCACATACCACCGTTTACAACAGCTTACTTGATCTTTTCTTCTAGTCTCAACTGTATCATCATACACTCCATTGCCAGCCATCTCATTTACCTTCTTTATCTCCTCCTCAAAGCGTTGAATTTTCTTGTCCATGTCACCATAATTGTCCTTATATTATCTCCCCAAAGGCAGCGTTAAAGCCTTCAATTTCTCTGTAAACTGCAGCTCCCCAAGATTCCTCCATTCTTCCTTAATCATTCTTAAGAAACTCTCATGTGTAAACCCAGAATCTAAGCTTCGAAAAGGTCGTGGTCCACCTCTGAATTTGGAATCCTCTACTAGAATCGGGCAGTGATCTGACAAACCTCTCGGTCTACCTTTTAATTTTATTTCCGGAAATTTCTCAAACCATTCTACACTTAACAGAACTCTATCAATACGACTGCAGGAGCGGCCTCTGAACCAAATAAATTTTCGATCATACAACGGTAAGTCCACTAACTGCATATCTTGAATCCAATCCTTGAATTCTTCTGCCGATGCTGTTAACTTGTCCTAACCTTTCCTTTCTTCAATCCAGAGAACCTCATAAAAGGCTTCCATATAACATATCGGACCTTGACATAACCCAGCTACAAAGCTCAGTTCCTCCCACATAGCCATTCTCCATTCTAATATGAGCACCATATACCAACCAGAACGTACAATTGAACTCATTTTTGAATATTACTTCTTCAACAAACAAAGCAAAATTTTGATAATACTTCTTGAGGAACATGTATTCATGCATGCAACAATCACAGGGCTATGAAAATTTTGACCCTACATTGGTTTGTTAATTGAATCGAGCTCTCTTTATGTGCCTTGATATATGCTCCAAGAGCCAGGTTTCTCTTAAATCAACATTATGGAATTTTGAATTTCAAAATACTAAAATTGATATCTCTTTATGTAAGACAATCTTTAAAATTCAGTTACCTATCTGTTAGTATATGTGTTGTTATAGGAAGTAATGCAGAAAAAAATTTTCAAAAATTGATCTCTAAGCTGAATAGCATTTTTCCTTTAAGGGCTTGTCTAGATTAAGTTCTGCCTTAGTATTAAAGGTGTCTTATTTAAGAGATGATAGTGTTTTATTCTCCCAACAAAAGTATGCCTCTGAATTATTAGCTAACGTAGGGATGTTATCAACAAATTCAATGCCAACACCCATGGTTTCGTCGATAAATTAAAATTGCACTCTAATGATTTTGAGCCTTGTGAAAATTCACAATTATATAGATATATAGTTGAAGCATTGCAATACTTGACAACCACCATCTAAATTTGGCAAATTCAGTTAATAGAGTATCTCAATTCATCCCTAACATAATTAGTCAGCATTGAAAAGAAGTGAAAAGGATCTAAAGATTCTTTAAAGGTACCGTTAGCCAGGGGTTGATATTTTCTAAATCTACTGACTAGCTACAAGCTTTTGGCTTTTGCAAATGCAAATTGGGAAGGAGAAATGGAGGATCGAAAATCAATTATAGGCCATCATATATATCTAGGAACCAACCTTAATTATATCTTGAAAGTGTCACAAACAAAGCAAAATTAGTAGAAGTAGCATAGTAAAGTAACATATTCTATCTTCAACAAAATCCGAAATAATCTCTATTCTGCGGCTGCTTGAAGAATTGAGGGTCTCTCAAAAGATGGTAAACATATTGTGATAATCAGAATGTGTGTTTTTTTAGTTGCAAATTTGATACTTCATATAGTAAGGACCAATATTTGGAACTTGATCTTCATTTCTTTTTTGATGCGTTGTTGGTATATTTTATTACTTGAGAAATAATGGAGCAGTTTAAATTTTATTATATTATTGATGGATTTAGAGATACAAAAATTTATATTAATAATTTAATTTAAATCATTTATTATTTATTTATTTAAACTTATTAACGTTAAATTATTGAATTTTTGAACTGGATTCTGCTCTTAGAAACTTGGTTAGAGTACTTATTTGCTTTTAGGGGGACTATTTTAAAAATTATTAAATGCAAAAAATATTAATTATTAAATTAATTTTTATATAATTTTATATATAAATATAAATATTATTTAATTTTTTTAATATATATTTTACATAAATGATTATTTTTTATGCGTGCTTAGAATAATTATTTAAGAAAATGTCAGAAGTTAAATAAAGCGATTTATATAGTTACAAGCTTTCGTTGGAAAAAATTTATTTCCCTATGAGAAGAATAATACATCTGACACGCGGTGACGTTAGAAGATGAAATCACAATGAGGTATGTGTTGGAATAAATTAATTTTAATAATTCAGATTATTCATATTTAATCACTAAAAATATATCATAATGCGAAAGCGTATCTTTATTTATAAAAATCAGAAATTGATGAAAGGATTTGAATCTTGTAGTTCTTTTGATCTTTTTCAACCAAAACCTTCTATATTTTTAGGCGATTGAACTGTGACTCTTTTAATAGGAAAAGAGTACCAAAGAAGACTTTGGTATATTGGAGACCGAAACTCTGAATACCTATTTATATTTGAGTATGGCATCCATTAAACCCTAAAGCCCAAATAAAATAGTATCTAAAGTCCAAAAGATAATTATCTAAAGAACAAAAGATAATATCTGGTTTTATTCTCATTTAATTCCAAATCAAAAGTAATAATGAATTATTCAATTTAGCTTTTATAACAATAAATGAGATCACCATTATATAAGTCATTTAATTTGAAATAGCATAATTTGTGATTATAATTAATATATGTATTGCCCACAAACAAATTAGAAAATTAAAATAATTTTCTAACAATCTCCCACTTGAGCTATACATATATTCTTTCTTAACATAATCACATCTTATAAACTTTATGCGCGCATCTGAATGCTATTTCTCTCATTACTTTAACAATATGGTCCGTCTCATACATTAGATATAGAACTACCGCAGCTTTTATCACATTAATGTCGTGACTAAACCAGGACAATCACCATCCTAATATACTTAACGACATAGATCAAATTTGGATGAGTAATATAGAAATTACATGCCAAGTGATCTCATGCATGTCTATTTCCAGCTGGTCCAAATTTAAAACTTTATTAAGATCAAACACAATACAAATATTGCAAAATAAACATTTCACAAAACATGAAATAAACCATCAACTTAATTCTACAGAAAAATAACTCAATATCTGTCATAGGACATATAGCATAAAATAAACTCCCACTAAACTAAGGCATCACAAATATTGACACCCATCTGAGCAGTGTGCTCATGAAAGACTTTAGGGATCAATTCATTGGTTATTGAGTCTGCTAGCATATACTCTGTTCCTATATGTCCTATGGAAATCTATTTTTCTTAAACATTCTCTTTGACAACTAAGAACTTGATGTCTGTATGCTTCGATTTTGTCAAGCTCTTATTGTTATTGGAGTATAGTACTGCTGACTTATTGTCACAAAATATCTTTAATGACCTTTCAATGTCATCTACTATACGAAGCTCAGTGACAAAGTTTCACAATCATATGCCATGAAATCGGAATTAGAGTACCCAGTGATCTCCAAATTTTCTAATCTCCGATAAGTAAGCATGTAATCATTTGTTCTCTTTAGATAACGCATTACGCGTTTAACAGCTATCCAATAATCTATGCCCGGATTGCTCAAGTATCTACCCAACACTCCCACTATAAATGATTATCGGGACATGTGCAGACTTGAGCATACATTAAACTCCCTAATACTGATGCATAAGGTTTATCATGTATTGCTGTCCTCTCAAGATTATTTTAGGGCATTGCTTGAGACTGAACTTGTCTCTGTTAGCTACGGGTGTGTCCATTGGTCTATAACTTTCCATGCCATATCTACTTAAAATCTTTTCAATATAGTTATTTTGTGATAATACAAGAATACTTTGAGAGTGATCTCTTAGTATCTCGATTCCTAATAATAAAGGGGTATCACCAAGATCTTTCATTTCAAATTTGTTCAATAAACATTTCTTAGTTTCATGCGACAAGCCTATATCGTTACTGACAAGAAGAATGTCATCAACATATAAGACCAAAAATATGTATTTACTTCCACTGAACTTGCGGTATACACATTCATCTATAATATTTACCTCAAAACCATATGAGGTAATGACTTGATTAAACTTGTGATACCATTAACAGGAAGATTGTTTGAGGCCATAGATGGATTTTTTTTCTCTATTGGATCTTCTTAATGACACTTCTTAAGGTTGTTGAGCTTGCTGTATAGGTTGGGATTTAGGAGGATTCTCATAATTTTTCTATATTATAGCAGTATCTTGAGCAATAACAATATTCTCATTGTTCTCTTGTACTGTAACTGGATCTATAGTAGGATTCTCATTGTGCTTTTGTACTATAACTATATCTTGAACAATAATAGGCAAAGGACCTGATTATTGTCAGTTACAGAATCCTCATCAAAAGTAACATTCCTAATATTTTCTTCCCCCCAAACTCAACATCCTCAAGAAATATCGCATTTCTCGTTTCAAAAATAGACCTTGATGTAGGATTGTAAAACTTGTACCCTCATGAACACTCAACGTAACCAACAAAGTAGCAACTAATTGTTCTTGAGTTCAATTTTCTTTGATGCGACCTATAAGATCATGTCTTAGCTGGACATCCCCAAATATGCAAATGCTTTATACTGGGCCTTTTTCCAGTCCAAATTTCATAAGGATTTTGTTAACTACTTTATTTGGTACCCTATTAAAGATGTACACTGCGGTCTTTAAGACTTCTCCCCATAGTGATTCAGGCAATGAAGAATGACTAATCATACTTCTCACCATGTCCTTAAGAGTTCGGTTCCTTCGCTCTGTAATACTATTCATGCTAGGTTTGCCTGGCATGGTTTATTGCGGAACAATACCAATCTTCTCTAGGAAAAGAGCAAAAGGCCTGGGATGTTACTCACCTGAACTGTCATATCTTCCGTAGTATTCACCATCACAATCAAATTTGACAGCTTTAATTTTCTTTCCAAGTTGAAGTTGAACTTCAGCTTTGAAAGACTTGAAAACATCCAAGGTTTGGGACCTTTCATGAATTAAATATAGATACCAGTAATGAGAATAATCATCTATGAACGTAATAAAGTACCGTTGTCCATTCCAAGAGACAGTAGAGAATGGGCCACATATATCGGTATGTATCAGTTCTAAGACATCTTTAGCTCTATCGGCACGTTATTTCCTTTCGTTTGTCCTTTTCTCCTTTATGCACTCAATGCAGACTTCAAAGTCCACCAAATTTAGGGGTCCAAGAATTCCATTCGACACGAGCCTCTGAATTCTCTATTTAAAGATGTGACCTAGGCGTTTGTACCATAATGATGCCGAATTCTCATTTAGTTTTTGTAGGAATTTAATTCAAGCCTATATAGATTATCCACCAAATGACCAGAGCGAATATTATTCGAATCATAGAAGAGACTGACTTTATTGTCTCCGAACGAACAAGAAATAACCTGTTTGTCCAAACAAAAAATAGAAACCAAATTTCGTCTAAATGACGGTACATAAAATATCTCTAATAAATCCAAGTAAAATCCACTCGTGGAACATAATCTAAAGGTTCTTATAGCTTCGACTGCAACTATATTGCCGTCTGCCACATAAATGTATCTTTCAGCATCACTTGGTGGTCGGCTCCACAGGCAACCCTGTATAGTAACACTTACATGAGTAGTAGCAGCAGAATCTACCCACCAAATATCAATAGGTGCATAACTTAAACTAGCCTCAGAATAAACGAAAGTAAAAATTATACCCTTCTTTACACGCCAAGTGGCATATTTGGTACAATCCTTCTTCATGTGTCCCACCTTCTTACAGAAGAAACAAGTTGAAACTTGACCCTGTTTCTTAGCCTTTTTTTACTGAGAAGGCACATTCGTAGTAATATCACGCTTTCTTTTATACTGAGAAGATGAAGTCATGTGAGCACTTTCAGTCTTATCTTGCTGTAGCCTCTCTTCTTCTTGCACATAGTGAGATATAAGCTCATTTAAGGACCAAGTGTCCTTCAGGGTCTTATAACTCACTTTGAATTGCCCAAAGTGTGCAGGAAGGGAGATCAAAATGAAATGCACGAGTAAGTCTTCAAACAACTCTAACTTTAGTGCTTTCAATTTTGAAGCAAGATGAGACATCCCCATAATGTACTCCTTTGTGTTCTCTTTACCTTTATACCTCATGGAGACAGGTTTGCTCAAAAGATTACTTGTCTCTGCCTTTTCATTCTTAGTAAGAAAATTTTCAACATCTTTTAGGAACTGTTTGGCATCTTTATCCTCAGTAATTAAGCCCCGAAACGCCTCAGGAATTGAGCGTTTCATGATCAAAATGCTCATTCGATTGGATCTCTCCCACTTCTCTATTTTAACCTCATTGAAATTTTCCGGAGTGGAAGTAGGTTTCTCCTCTCGAAGTGCTATATCTAGATCCATACAACCGAAGACAATCTCCATGATATCCTTCCAAACTTTAAAGTTTGAACCATTCAGCATAGAAATACTACTAATTTATGCAGAAACATTGGTTGCTAAAGTCATAGTTTCTGGATTAGAATAAAAGGAACATGTAGTAAACATTAATTAAATAATAGGAAAAAGTCCATATTGAGATATCTAGAACAACATTAATTTTTAATCTTTGGATAGAAAAATTAACTATAAGTGATACTCTCATTGCAGTAATCAAATATTGTCAAAATTCTTGTCACACATTAAACCTTTCTTTAGACCGACCTAATATGTACATGGAGACTTAAATTTCGCAATCTATTTATTACCGCATATATTTTCTATTAGTTTGCCAAATAATAACCTTTTTTTGGGCCGATTATTGACCGCATAATTAATAGAAAATAAACAGAAGTGTGCAATATTTATTATTTGGCCAAACAATAAACTTCTTTTGGGCCGATTATTGTCCACATAAATAATAATCATTACTTTATTTTTAATTAATTACCCAAACATGTATTTACTATCAATATGTATATGTAATTCAGCCAAATATAGTCCTTCTTTTGGGCCAGCCAATATTTGCATGAATTACTTTGGCAGCATAATGTTTAATCAATTTATTTCAAAACTAAATCTTTATAAAAATAAGTGGGTATAATAATCTAAATTGTTACTAGTTTTCTTATGTAACAATTTTAAAAAAATATTTAAATCGCAAAAGAATTTAAATCTTAATAGTGTCTTTTTAGACCTTAAAAATCATGATTATAACTCAATTCATATGCCAAAAAAAGATCTTGATCCATTAAAATTAAAATTAATCATTATATAAATTAAATGTCAAATCGATCTCGTATAATATATTTATATACATATATAAATATACTTTAATGTATAACCAAACAATGATAATGTCTATCAACTTATATACCTATTAGCACGTCTATCACATATAGAAAATTCATGATGTGCATCAGTAAACATACTAATTAATAAATATAGGTTTAATTACTCTATTGGTCTCTATAATTTCACGAAATTTTTAATTAGGTCCCTATACTTTTTTTCTTTTTAATTGGGTCCCTATACGTTATTTTTTTTTCAATTTAGTCCCTATTAACGTTAAACGTCAAAAAAAATGTTAGTGAATTGTGAAATTACGTCTATACTCTTAGGGACCTAATTAAGAAGAAAAAAAAATATAGAGACTTAATTGAAAATTTGGTAAAACTATAAATATTCAATGAAAGATATTCCTATAATCCCTATTCAATGATTATAAGACATGAAAAATATTTCTATTATTCCTTTTATTTTGTCACTATCATTTTTTTGCTTATTTATATACAAATTGTACTAAAAATACTTTCTCTTTTTTTTTTCGACTTTCAAAATACCTTATCTTAAGAACCTAAAAAAAAGAATGGATAAAATGAAATAGAAATAGTAGTAATAAGCATATATAAAATTCAGTTTTCATCCTTCAAGTATTGATTATGATAATGCATCCAGTTTACATAATAAACTTTACATTAATACTTAAGAGCATACTTACATCTAGTTTGAAATTGGAGGAATGCATCCACCAATTGATATTGTATACAAATAAACAATAATCAATGTAAAATAAAATACTACAATTTTTGTATGCGCCCATTAGCAAATGGGCAAAAGATTATCACTATGAAAATCCTGCTATGCCTAATGAATGCAAAATTGGGTGACTTCAATTCAATAGATAACTACTCATGCCTGTCTAAGAATTTTTTTATAACGACTGAGAATGCCGCAAAGCCAGCACAACCAGCACATGCTGCTTTTGGACCACCTATCAAATACTTGTCCAAAAGAAACCATTGCTACATAATTAGCTGCTACCTGTAATTACAATTACAATTACATTACATAAGGTATATTACCAAAGGAGTGCGTATAGAAATGAAATTGCATTTGGCTAGATACAAATATGTTTGATTACACTGAGACAGAGATACAGAGAGACACATCATGTCAAAACCATTGTCCCCGCGTCTTACATGTTGCTTAAAATGCGAAAGTGTTATAGTTCTATATTTCCTTTTTCAACGGTTAACTTCGAGTAGAATAGATATTATCTATCTTGTATTGCATATAAAAAAGAACTGAACAAATTAAAAAAATTTCACACCTGAAATCCAACTGGGGACTAGAACCTTGTCCAACTTTAATATCCTTGTATTGCAAACCTGATTCAGTAGTTACCATAGTTACCTTCATTGCATAAAATTTTCAAAGTCAACATTAGTCATTTAGTTATGGGTATTCCAAGTAAAATCCATTGATACCATGGTGGTCATCGATTAAGGGTCTTAAAAATGTGAATATTAAAACTTAAGTGCAATTACATAGATTGGTTATTAATAGATTCTTTGCATGATGCATAAATTCTTTGAAAATATAAGAATGTCTGCTATTCCTTTAAGAATGATAGATTCTATTATCAAGAAAGAATAGCTTATATACTAATAATACTTTGAATTTTCAAGATTTATTTGAAGAATTTCTCTTAAAAAATAACTGACATTTGAAAAAGGTGCTGATTAACATTAGTAGAAACAGGAGATGCAATGCAATTACATCAAATATCAAAGCATTATTAGCAATTTACAACAACCATTTGTAATGTTTTAGCAGAGAAAAATAAAGAAAGGAGGCAGAGAAGGAAACAATGTATTCTCACCATACATTATCATGCTCCTTTTCACAAGCTTCATCACATAGTTTCGGCTTATCTTCCGGGGATAAATCAGCTCCTTTGGCTTCCAATGAACCAACAAAGAGGCTTGAGATTCCCAAAGCCAATCCAAGAAAGTCTTTGCGGGAATTGGTATTAACCATAGCAGCACATTCAGTTGTATCTGAGGCCTTTGCTTTTACCACCGATCTTCGGTATTGCGGAACCAAGCATCAAAGCCTGTCAGCAGTAATGCCTTGAGGATTGCAGCCCAAACTTTTACAAGTAGAACCTGTATGCCTCTATGATAATGATCAATTAAACTCATAATCAACTAATTATAGATAACATCATAATTAAAACTCATAATCAATTCAACTCTCTCAAAGGCATTTAATCAAACACCTTATCTCCAATCTCACCTCTTTCCTTATTTCTAACATAATAAATTAATTACAGATAAAATACATAACCAGAACTCATAATCAAAATGTTTTAGCACAATCAAAACTAATTTTAGCAAACTAAGCTTCACAATTAGATCAATTGGTTCTCTTTGTCATTCAGAATGCTGGTTACCTAATCAAATAAAGTCAAATTATATACAAGCAACAACAAAAAATAAACATAAGCAAAATTAGAGGTACTTAACAATTAAGATTTCTCAACATTGAACCTAAAGCATTAGAATCGGGAGAGGATGCCGTTTGACTACTAGTTATTTTAAGCATAACATTTCTCTCGTTCTTAGTGTAGTGGGAGGAAGACATTATTGAGAAGAATTATTATCCAATGCTGAAAAACTAAAACAAAATTCAATCATTACCTGTTGTTGCCGAACCAGTCCAGACAGCAAAACGCGGAGTCGAGGAGCGGCGATTTAAGGCAAGGCACCGCGAGGCGCTGTGAGGCAAGGCGGGACGAGGGGATGCAATAGGCATGGCGGACGAGCGGAGCAGAACAGAGCACCTATGGGCGACGCAGAGAGACAACGACCACCCAACGACGGATGACGACGACGCCATAGAAGACGGCAGCAGAGTGCAACGGAGGAGAAATCCAATTGGGAACTTAGGAGAATAACCTAGGGATAGTTAGAGTTCTCTGATTTTGGGGGGACAAAAATATAAAGGGTATTTTTAGTATTTTATAAAAATAGAAGTGTTTTTAATTAAATTTTTTGACTAAATTATGAGAATATTTGTTTTTTTATGGAATATTCTGTTATTTCAAATGGTTTTATGACGGTAAGGACTAAATTAAAAGAAATAAAAGTATATGGATCCAATTAAAAGGAAAAAAAATATAGGGACATAATTGAAAATTTTGCGAAACTATATGGATCAACAAAGTAATTAAACCATATATATATATATATATATATATATATATATATATATATATATATATATATAAAAGCCTATTTATATTTGAACATGGTACCCATTAAACCTAAAAGTCCAAATAAAATAATATCTAAAGTCCAAAAAATAATATATCTAAAATCCAAAAAATAATTATTTAAAGAACAAAAGATAATATCTGATTTTATATATTATCATTTAATTCTAAATCAAAAGTAATAATAATTTATTCAATTTAATATTTATAACAATAAATAAAATTATCATTATATAAATCATTTAATTTAAAATAACATAATTTATAATTATAATTAATATATATATTACCCACAAATAAATTAAAATAATTTCCTAACACTATGCACCTTCATTGCAATATCCAAAATAAAAGTTCCAGTCTCATACGCCATTATATATTTATATTCCACTTAGATCTAGATCCATTTTATCAACCAATGAGACTACGAGACACATATATATTGCTCTTTTGAGGCTTAACATATATTCATGTGCATGTATATACATAATGTTTCTGGTAGTTTACCCACATCTAATGCACTCATCAACAGGGAAATTATCCAATCATAGCAAGTCAATCACCATCAATTTGAAAACTAACTATACTATAATACATATAACAAATATTTTATTCGTATATCAGAATTAATTTTAACTACTAATATATTAAATTATATAAATATATATATAATTTAATATATTTTTAGTATATATTTATATTTTAATATATATTTTATATTAATAACTAATTTTAATAACTAATTTTAGCATATACATAACATAATTATATATATATATAATCTCATTTTGTGGTCCACAACAACCATAATAATTAAGGGTGGCTATATATATTTCAATTAACATCTCATTAATAATAAGTAGTAACAGGAATGCATTTTATTTGATCTCCTCCTTAAGGATTAAGATATTTGTTCGAATCCTGAAAATCTACAAATAATATTCAAAATGATTGTGGATTACGAAACTATCTAGCTGTTTCTTAACAAAGCATGTTCAATAGATAGGGATTAAGGGACATGAATTAAAGTGCATCATAGCGAGCTCGATCTCTCACAGTGACTTCATTTCTTGCACGAAACGAAAGAGTCAAGACAACTTCGTTCTCTTGCCATGAAGCATGAATTTTAATGGACACCACACATTAATTCAATAAAACTTGACTTTAACATTACCACTAACAATTAAACTCCTTGCATTGCATTGCTTCCATATTTATGTTATGCCAAGTTGTATGCCAAGTCGGTTTAGGTAGTCCAATCTATTAAAGCGTTGTATGTCAAGTTGACATTGATAACGATGTAATCTATGTTCAGTGTCTTCAATCTCATACCTTTTTCAAAAGTGGTGTACAAAGAGATGTATCTGAGGGGTTAGATTGGTGTGTCCCCTTGTTCGGGTAGACTTTTAAATCCCCTTTTTACAACCCAAGCTTATCGAAAGTAGATTTGAATAAGATATCCACCTAATTGTCCTAGTTTATCAGGATTCTGTGGAGGTTGACATTTGCTAGGATCATTGTTATTACCATGGGGTCGTCGTGTCCAGATATTATTTCTTCGGTGTCTTTTTTGGTGAACGTGATGTAGGCAAGTCGGGTAGTTTATTTTCCTTTCCGACGTGGTATACCTCTTTGAGGTGCCTTTTCCGGGATGATTTTGACATGCCTTCCCCAGTAAACCCCCCATTGATCACGTGCACAGGCTGCTTCGGGGTCTGAGGTGGACGTTCTTGTCGTCCTTCCTCTTCCTCCCTCATTCTCTTCTTCGGGTCGTCCGATTTGTTAGCCAGGTATCTGTCCAACCGATCTTCTCTGACAATCTTTTCTATGACATTCTTTAAGTCATAACATTTATTGGTGGAATGTTCATAGAGCTTGTGGTATTCACAGTTCTTCGTTCGACTTTCTCCTTTTTTGTGTTTGTTCGAACGCAGAGGAGGAAGCTTCTCTATGTGGCATATCTCTCAATAGACGTCCACTAGCGATAGTATAAGAGGAGTATAATTGTGGTACTTCAGGGGCTTCTCGACATTCTGTTCTTCCTTCTTATTAGGTTCCTTATCTTTTTCGCGTGCTTGGTAGGGTAGATTTGACTGAGTCAGAGGTTCCTTGAGTCGGAAATTCTCCTCTATATTGATATATTTCTCTGCCTTTTCTTGAACTTCATTTAGAGAGACCGGATGTTTATTGGATATTGACTGGGAGAATAGTCCTTCTTTGAGGCCGTTGACTAGTCTTATGATTACAGCTTCAGTGGGTAGGTTCTGGATTTTCAGGCATGCTTTGTTGAATATTTCCATGTAATCACAGATGCTTTCCCCAACCTATTGTTGGATTCTTAGCAAGCTCGGTGCGTATCTCGGTTTATCCTTCTGGATGGAGAACTAGGAATGAACTTCTGAGATAAGTCGTCAAAACTAATTACCGACCTAAGAGGTAAGGTGTCGAACCACTTCATGGACGCTTTAGTTAGAGTAGTCGGGAATGCTTTGCAGCGGGTAGCGTCTGAGGCGTCAACCAAGTACATTCTGCTTTGAAGTTGCTGAGATGGTGCCTAGGGTTGGTCATCCCGTCATAAAAGTCCATGTCGGAGATTTTAAAGTTCCTGGCTGGGCACCTTGGCCAGCATGATTTCTTCGCAGAATGGGTCTTCTTGCCCCAGAGGGCTGTCTTCCCGATCTATCCAATTAGTTTGGTTTCAGAGATCAGTTTTCAACTTTTGGAGCATTTCTTCTAACTCTTTTCGTCGTCTTACTTCTCTCCGTAGCTCTCATTCGGCCTCTCGCTGCCTTTCTACCTGGTACTTGAGTTGTTCTAGTCGATTTCGTTGGCCTCGAATGAGATCTAGTATCTTGACCGTCTGAGAGCGTTCTTTTTCCTCTAAGTGACGAACTTCCGAACAGATCTGCCTTGGTCGAGGATTAGCTGCTGGTCCTTCTCCTTGTGGGCCCTGTGGTTAAGGAGGTGGCAGTATGATGGCGTTACCCCCAGGTTGGGCCTCAGCTTTAGATTCTGATGCCGTATGGCCATCTTTACGCTGGTTGTCCGTCATTGTTGTGGGATGAATTTCAGGTCCCTGACAACGGTGCTAATATTTTGAGGGTTACCTGAAACGTTGATTTGAATTTGAACGTGAGGTCAAAATTTCTTAGTGTGGCAGTATCCGACCTCTTTGGTACGGAGGTGGCGCCTGTCCAAGTTTCTCGTGAGGAGGAGGAGGTGGTACTTGCAAGAGACTCTGATGCTTAAGTTAGCAAGGGCTTTAGGTAGGTTTTTAGTAGATTAGAACGTGAATTATACCTGGGAGGTGCCAGTGTATTTATAGTAGAGTATGTGACCTTCCTGGTAGGGAGTAATTCTATCTTATATGATGGATAGCCGTTCCCTGTACCTTGGAAGTTTGTTGGAGGTCTATCTTTTGAGAGGAGATAGAGATTCAATTGAAGTTTCTAGAAGCGGTGATCTGTTGCTTTAGACAGGTGGAACTAAGTTTCTTGTTGGGTCTGGCCTTATATTTGAGTCAGGGTATGATAAACAAAAAGTAATGTAAAAATTTTTTTTCAAAAATTAATCTTTAAGTTGAATACCATTTTTTCTTTAATGGCCTGTGTAAATTAAGTTCTGCCTTAGGATTAAAGGCATCTTATTTAAGAGATGATAGTGTTTTATTCTCCCAACAAAAGTATGCCTCGGAATTATTAGCTAAAGTAGGGATGTTATCAACAAATTCAATGCCAACACCCATGGTTTCATCGATAAAATTGCATTCTAATGATTTTGAGCCTTGTGAAAATTGAAAATTCACAATTATATAGATCTATAGTTGAAGCATTGCAATACTTGACAACCATCATCTAAATTTGGCATATTCAGTTAATAGAGTATCTCATCCATAACCTAGTTAGTCAGCATTGAAAAGAAGTGAAAAGGATCTAAAGATTCTTTAAATGTACTTAGCCAGTTGTTGATATTTTCTAAATGTACTGACCACAAGCTTTTGGCTTTTGCAAATGCAAATTGGGAAGGAGTAATGGAGGATCGAAAATTAATTATAGGCCATCGTATATATCTAGGAACCAACCTTATCTCATGAAAGTGTGACAAACACAGCAAAATTAGTAGAAGTAGTATAGTAAAGTAACATATTCTATATATCTTTACCAGAATCCGAAATAATCTCCATTCTGAAGCTGTTTGAAGAATTGAAGGTCTCTCAAAAGATGGTACTTATAACATATTGTGATAATCAGAATGTGTGCTTTTTAGTTGCAAATTTGATACTTCATAGTAAGTATACCAACATTTGGAACTTGATCTTCATTTCTTTTTTGATGTGCTGTTGGTATATTTTATTACTTGAGAAATAATGGAGCATTTTAAATTTTATTATATTATTGATGAATTTAGAGATACAAAAATTTATATTAATAATTTAATTTAAATAATTTATTATTTATTTATTTAAAGTTATTAACCACGGTTAAATTATTGATTTTTTGAACTGGTTCTTCGACTAAATTCTGCTCTCAAAAACTTGGTTAACGCACTTATTTACTCTTAGGGGGACTATTTAAAAAATTATTAAATGTACAAAAATATTAATTATTATATATTTATATATAAATACAAATATTTTTTAATTTTTTTAATATATATTTTACATGAATGATTATATTTTATGCGTGCTTAGAATAATTATTTAAGAAAATGCAAGAAGTTAAATAAAGCGATTTATATTGTTACAAGCTTTCGTTGAAAAAAAAAATGTTCCCCTGGGAGAAAAATAATACATCTGACACGCGAGACGTTAGAAGATGAAATCACAATGTGCTATGCACCTTCGTTGGCATATCCAAAATAAAAGTTCCAGTCTCATACGCCATTATATATTTATATTCCACCTAGATCTAGATCTATTTTATCAACCAATGAGACTAGGAGACGCCTATATATTGCTCTTTTGAAGCTTAGCATATATTCATGTGTATATATATAATGTTTCATGGTAGTTTACCCACATCTAATGAACTCATCAACAGGGAAATTATCCAATCATAACAAGTCAATCACCATCAATTTGAAAACTAACTATATTTTAATACATATAACATAATATATATAACAAAGATCTATTCGTAATAATTAACCACCAATATAATTATATATAAATATATATGTGTACAAGATGTCTCTTGTACGGGTTGAGGGATGGATCGGAAACTTGCAGGTCGAGGCGGATGTCGGATCGCTTGACTGGAGCAATGGGGGGTGGTACCTGCAAAGACACTCCGACGCTCAAGTCAGAATGGATCTGAGAGGTATTAGGTGTGAGGAACGAATGATTACCTGGGGGGACCTGGGTCCTCTATTTATAGGTGATGGTAGTTATCTTATCTTATCTTGCTTGGCTAAGATAAGGGAGGCGTTTAAATTCGAAAGTTGGTTAGGAACTCTAGAGGGCCGGCTTCGGACCCTCTAGAAGGGCGAGGCGGGTTGGACCCGGGTAATCAGGTTTGGACGTAATCCTGGGTCATGGATCCATGGGCTGGATCCGTAATAGTTGCCCCTGCAGCAGGAGAGCGAGCAAGGTCGGTCTGTCGCTGGGAGGTGTGATCTTGATCATGAGCTGGGTCTTTGGTTCTTCTCGGGTAGTCGTTTGGCTTTTGGAGGGGAAGTCGGTGTCCCGGACCTGGCTTTGACGTGCCGAGGATTGGCCGTTCTGGTCCGACGCGGTC
Source organism: Arachis hypogaea (assembly GCF_003086295.3). NCBI lineage: Eukaryota > Viridiplantae > Streptophyta > Magnoliopsida > Fabales > Fabaceae > Arachis > Arachis hypogaea. The sequence continues at coordinate 60,921,358 of NC_092040.1, forward strand.
CTTCTGTGTCCAAAGCGCCTGTTGCGTTTTTCGAGGCGTGTTTTATTAGTTTCTTTTTCCCGAGGGGCATTTATTGAGAGGGGACGTTTTTAGGTGTCTTTCCCTTTATTGCCCCTATGCGCCTTTTTGTTACTTAGGGCTATTTGCATCTTTTTCCTGTTTCTTTTGAAACGGTTTTGGCTTTGCATCTTACTTCCATCGTTCATTTCATTTCACTTTCGTTCTCTCTTCTGAAAAATTTCTCCTTCTCTCTGTGGTGCTCTCTGGTGTTTCTTCAAGCTACTACTTCTGCCTCTACGCTTTTTTCAGGCCCCTTTTTCTGCATTTTCAGGTTGGTATGCCTTCGTTTTTCTTGCTTATGTGATGTTTTTGTGGCATTGTATCTTGTTATGCGTTATTCTTGTTGTTTTCCTTTCGTGCTGCATTTGTGTCTTTTTGGGGCGGTGGTATTCGGGTTTGAAGGGGCTGGGCACCGTCGTGTTAGTTCGATAGTGAGTAGTAGGTTTTTTCCTTCCTAGTTTCTGTGTAGGGTTGGTAGGCTGATGGTGGTGCTCCTCCCTGTTTTAGGTATGCACCGGCGGAGGAGTGAGGGTGTGGGTACTCTGATAGCCCCCTCCTAGGGCGTCCCCGCTCGTTACGCTTGGGTGACTAGTGATGTGTGGGGCGTTCCGTCGCGAATGACGGAGGCCAATCTTCAGAGGCTCCGTGATCAGGGGGCGATTTGTGGTGGTGGCGATGCAGAGCGGCAGTACGAGCTTGCCCTCCCGGATGCCGACGAGCGTGTTTGTTATCTAAATCTTGATTCACCCACTGTGCCGGACTGGATGTGGGTTTATGAGTCGATGTTCACTCGGCTCGGCGTGCGACTTCCCTTTTCACCGTTTGTTCAGGACTTGCTGAGTCGGTGTTCCGTGGCGCCGTCTCAGCTTCATCCTAATAGCTGGGCCGCCATCTGGTCTTTTGAGCTGGTGTGTCAGTATCTCGATCTTCCGGTGTCTGTTCCTGTGTTTCTCTTTCTTTTCTTATGCACTCTTCCGACTAAGGAGGGGAAGCATAAGAAAGGGTATATGTCGTTCCGGGCTCAGCCTCACCGCCGTATTTTTGGTTTGTTTGAGGATTCTTTCCATGGTTTCAAGAGGGAGTATTTTAAGGTGCGCCCTGTCCGGGGGCATCATCCATTTTGGCTGACCTTAGAGGGTGAGTGTTGGTTTTCAACCTACTGGAACTTCGGTGCCGGTCCGTCGGTTTCGACTAAGGGTACCTATGATGGCTTGTCTCCCGAGGATAAGGATATTGCTAGTGTCTTGTGGTATTTGTTTGAGGAGCGCCCGTTAAATCCTCGGGATGTCATAGGAGATCCTGAGGCCTGTCGAACGTATATTGGTGTGTGGTTTTGCTTCCTTCTTTTTCATGTTTGCTTCCCAATTTTTTGCCTCTGTTGTTTTTTGATGTTTTCTCTTTGGTTTCTCTCAGTTGAGATGGCTGGTGGTTTGAATTCTCTGGCGAGGCTGAAGGCTGCGATGGATCGGGAGGAGGGGTCGTCGGCATCTCCTGCCACCCCTGTCTCTAATCCTGCTGTGGGTTCCCAAGCTGTTTCTCAGGAAGTGGTTTCGGCCGGGGTTAGGGTTGACACCCAGGTCCCTCCTGGTCCCGTGGATTCGCTTGAGGAGGAGGTCGTTGTGGTTTTGGCTGCTGAGGCTTCTCGGAAGAGAAAGAGGCTTGAGGAGCCTAGTAGCGAGACATTGGGGGAAGAGGGTGCCGTTCCTACTGTGATGGATCGACGTTTTGATGCTCCAGGGTTCATAGATCAGCACTTGATGCCTGGCATGGAGCCATTTTTCGATGAATGTGATGTCTCTTTTCAAGCCAAGTCGGTGTATCGTGCCCTTCTCCGGTCTGCCGTTATTGTTCGGAAGGCCGAGCCCGTGATGGCTCAGGTCGGTTTGTTGCATAAGAAGCTTCGCCACTCCCAAGCTGATGTGACCAAGTTGAAAGAGCAGCTTGAATCTACTGAGGTAGCGAGGGAGAAGGCGGTGAAGTCTTCTGAGGAGGCCGGGGCATAGATCCTCCGTCTTTCCGAGGCCGAGACTTCGCTTCTTTCGCAGCTGAGTATGGAGAGGCAGCGGGCTTCCGATGCGGGTTCTTAAGCTGCTGTACTTCTCGGTGAGGTGGAAGATTTAAAGGCCGAAGTTGCTGCTTTAAAAAAGGAGAAGGCAGAGCTGTTGGCTGATGCGAAGAGTGCAATTGCAGCTGCCTAGGAAACGATAAGGGCTCAGGCTTTGGTTTTGGCCCCGGGTGTAGACATGTCTGTGATGGGGGCTTTCAAAACCATCTGTGATGGCCGAATTGTGGACCTCGAGTAGCTTTCTTTGTTATCTTTGTTTGTTTTGTTTATTTTGGATATTTGGTTGGCCGTGGGCTGTATGTTTTGGAACTTCGGTTTGTGCCTATTGTGGCCGTTTACATTTTGCTTTTGATAATTCGTATGGCCGTTTGTTCTTTTTTTATTTTGAGACGTTATGTGTTTAAGCCGTTGTGACTTTAGGACCTTCGGTAGGCCGTTAGTATTTTAGGGATATCCGTTTGTTAGGCCCCGAGGGTGATCAGTTCTCGGTGTCGTAGCCGTGTCTTTATTCTGTTTTGGGGAAAAGAAAAGGAAAAAACACAATGGAATTTTCTTGGGCCTCGTTAAAACCCTCCGTTTTTGGCGGGAAAGAGTACCCGTGATTAAAATATTCTAAATAGGGGAAATAAGTGTAGCGTGATTAAAAACATTAGAAAGATAAGGGATGACCTAAGGAGGTCGGTCTAAGTGTAATAGCGTCGTAAGTTGGCGGCATTCCATGTTCTCGGGACTACGTCGCCGTTGAGTCGTTCGAGTTTGTATGCTCCCCTCCCGATGATGGCTTTGACTCTGTATGGTCCTTCCCAATTGGGGGTGAGTTTCCCTTCCCCTGGGGTCGGGGCTCCGATGTCGTTTTGTCGTAGGACGAGGTCGTCGGGTGCAAATTCTCGTTTGATGACGCCGTGGTTATACCTTAAGCTGATTCTTTGTTTTAGGGCTAGTTCTCTGATATGAGCTATTCTTCTTTCTTCGTCGATGAGGTCACGTTCTGCTTCCTCGTCGTTCCCTCCGATCGTTTTTCTGGGGCTCGGGTCTCCTATCTCCACTGGGATGATGGCTTCTATACCGTATGTTAATCAGAAAGGTGTCTCCCCTGTGGTCGTTTGGGGTGTAGTTCGGTATGACCATAGGACCGAACCGAGTTCGTCGGCCCATAGTCCTTTGGTTTCGTCGAGCCGTTTCTTGAGTCCTTTGACGATTATTTTGTTTGCGGATTCCACCTGTCCGTTTGTTTGGGGGTGTTCTACCGAGCTGAAACGGTGGGATATGTGTAGTCCTTCTAGGAATTCTCTGAACTTTTTGTTAGCAAATTGGGTTCCGTTGTCCGAGATGACGATCTCGGGGATCCCGAATCGGGTGATGATCTGTCGCCAGAGGAATTTTCGGCATTGGGTTGCCGTGATGGAGGCCAGGGGCTCGGCCTCGATCCACTTAGTGTAGTAATCTATGGCGACGATGAGATATCGGAGTTGGCCGGGTGCCGTAGGAAAGGGTCTGACAAGGTCGATTCCCCAGGTGACGAATGGCCGTTCTCCCGATGTGATGCTGAGCTGGTGTGGGGCGGCCTGATGGATATTGGCGTGCCTTTGGCATTTATCGCAATTTTTAACTAGCTTCATGGAGTCCCGGATAACCGTGGGCCAGAAGTAGCCGGCTCGGATGATTTTCTGGGCGAGGATTTTAGCTCCGATATGGTGGCCACAGCATCCTTCGTGGATTTCGCGGAGTATGTACTCCGTGTTTTCGGGTTCGACGCATTTGAGAAGGGGTTGCGAGAGTCCGCGTTTGTATAGTTGTCCTGCGACAATCGTGTAATTGGCGGCTTCTCTTTCTGTTTGTTTCTCCTCTTTGGGGTCTTTAGGTAGGGTTCCGTCGAGGAGGTATTGTAGGATGGGGTAGGTCCATGATCCTTGTCTGGAGAGTGTCAGGCAAGCGTTAGCTGTTGTGAATATGGATGGTGATTTAACGACTTTCTGAATTAGCAATTTGTTGCCGTGTCCTGGTTTGGTGCTGGCTAGTTTGGAGAGGAGATCTGCTCTGGTATTTCGTTCTCTGGGAACGTGCCGTATGGTAATGTAATTGAACCCTTCTTTCGGTTCATTTACGTTGGCGAGGTATTATTGAAGTAAAGGGTCGCGTGTTTGGTAGTCTTCGTTGATTTGGGAGCGGACTACCTGTGAATCGGTGCTTACTTCCAGGACTTTCGCTCTGACGTCTTTGGCTAGGGCTAGGCCTGCCAGGAGGGCCTCATATTCTGCTTGATTGTTAGAAACTGGGAATTTGTATCGTACTGACTGTTTGATTACGACCCCGTTTTGGCTTTCGAGTATGACCCCGGCACCTCCGGTGGTGACGTTTAATGAGCCGTCGACGTGCAGCTTCCATGACTCGGGAGTGGTGTTTCCCGGAGTCATTTCAGCGATGAAGTCGGCCATGGCTTGTGCTTTGATTGCATTTCGGAGTTCGAACTTGATTTGGAATTGGGACAGCTCAATGGACGATGCTAGCATTCTTTCTGCTAGGTCGGGCTTTTATAGTACCTGTTTGACTGCTTGGTCGGTCCGGACCGTCACGGGATGGGCCTGAAAGTATTGTCTTAAGCGCCGGGAGGCCGTGAGGAGTGCAAACGCGAGTTTTTCTAGGTGTGAGTAGCGGGTTTCTGCATCTTGTAAGACCTTGCTTATGAAGTATATGGGTCTTTGTTCTTTCTGCTTGTTTTCGCGGATGAGTGCTGCTGCGAGTTCCTCTTCCGTTATGGAGAGGTATAGGTAGAGGGTCTCCCCTGTTTGAGGTTTGGTGAGGACTGGTGGTTCCGCTAGGACTCTTTTGAAGTGTTGGAAGGCTTCTTCGCATTCTGCTTCCCATTTGAAGGGGGCTCCTTTCTTCATTAGTTTGAAGAAAGGGATTGCTTTTTGAGCCGATGCTCCGAGAAAGCGTGATAGCGCCGTCAGTCGGCCGGTGAGATTTTGGATGTCGTTAAGGTTTTTTGGGCTCGTCATCTCAAGGACGGCGCGACATTTCTCCGGGTTTGCTTCAACTCCGCGTTGTGTGATCATAAAGCCAAGGAACTTCCCTGCCTCCATCCCGAAGGCACATTTTGCCGGGTTGAGTCGCATTTGGTGCTTTTGTAAGGTGTTCATTATGACCTTGAGGTCGCTGATGAGTTGTTCGCCGGATTCGGTCTTGGCGAGCATGTCGTCTATGTAAACTTCTAGTTTGCTTCCGGATAGGTTTTGGAATATCTTGTTAACAATTCTTTGGTAGGTGGCTCCGGCGTTTTTCAGGCCGAAGGGCATCATTGTGTAGCATCATTGTCTAGGTTTTGGAATATCTTTGGAAAGCTGTCAAGCCGACCTCTTCGCACTTAAACGACCATAACTTGAGCTACAGAGGTCCAAATGATGCGGTTCCAGTTGGGTTAGAAAGCTAACATCCGGGGCTTCGAAACGATATAAGATTTGCCATAGTTGCTACAAGTATGGTAGCGCGCACGCGCATAGTACGTGCACGCGCCGTTGCTGCCACCTAGTCCACTTGAAGCAAAACGTGGCCAGCGATTTTAGAAGCCTTGTGGGCCCAATCCAACTCATTTCTGATGCTATTTAACCCAAGGAGTGAAGAGGGAAACACATGTTAGTTGCCAGTAGTTTAGTTTAGTAGTTAGAATTAGTTTCTAGAGAGAGAAGCTCTCACTTCTCTCTAGAATTAGGATTAGGATTAGGATTAGTTCTTAGATCTAGGTTTTAATCTTTGCTTTCTTCTACCTCTACATCTCAATTCCTTGTTGTTAGATTCATTCTTCTTCCATTCTTTTATTGTAATTTCCTTTATGTTGTTCTTATGCTTTGTTGTAGATCTACTATTGTTCCTTCCATTTTCTTTCAATTCAATAAGAGGTAATTCATAATAATTGTTCTTCTTTGCTTTTCTATTGTTGATCTCTTGCTTTTGTAGTTAGATCTCTCTTTAATTCTTGCATTTAATAATGTTTACTTCCATTGCACTTTATGTGTTTGTTGAAATGTCTCTTTTAGTTTTAGTGTAGATTTTGTCCCTCTTGGCCTAGGTAGAGTAATTAGTGACACTTGAGTTATCTAATTCCCTTGTTGATTGATAATTGGAGAGATTGCTAATTGGTTTGGAGTGCACTAAAGCTAGTCTTTCCTTGGGAGTTGGCTAGGACTTGTGGCTCAAGTCAATTCATCCACTTGACTTTCCTTTATTAGCAAGGGTTAACTAAGTGGTAGCAATGAACAATTCTCATCACAATTGAGAAGGATAACTAGGATAGAACTTCTAGTTCTCATACCTTACCAAGAGCCTTTTATAGTTGTTAGTTTATTTTCATTGCCATTTACTTTCATGTCTCTTATCCAAAACCCCAAAACAACTCAAACCAATAACAAGACACTTTATTGCAATTCCTAGGGAGAACGACCCGAGGTTTGAATACTTCGGTTTATAAATTTAGGGGTTTGTTTTAGTGACAAACAACTTTTTGTATGAAAGGATTAATGATTGGTTTAGAAACTATACTTGCAACGAGAATTCATTTGTGAATTCTAAACCATCAAAAATCCAATCGTCACCCGTCTGGGGTGATGAATGCTGTTTTTTCCTCGTCAGGTCGGTGCATCGGAATCTGGTTGTAGCCGGAGTAAGCGTCCATGAAGCTGAGGTATCGATGGCCGGATGCGGCATCTACTAATCCGTCGATGTTTGGTAGTGGAAAGGCGTCTTTTGGCAGGCTTTGTTGAGGTCTGTGTAATCGACGCACATCCGCCACTTCCCGTTAGATTTCTTCACTAGTACGACATTGGCTAGCTAGGTCGTGTAGGGGAGTTCTCTGATGAAGTTGGCTTCGAGTAGGGCTTTAACTTGCCTTTTGACCTCGGCGGCTCGGTCTGGTGACATCTTTCGTCTCCTTTGTGCTACTAGTTTGGCTTTGGGGTCCACGGCTAGCCGGTGGGACATTAGGTCGGGGTTTATTCCCGGTATGTCGGCTGGTGTAAATGCGAACAAATCTCTGTTTTGTTTCAGGAGTTGGAAAAGGTCTTCTTTAAGGTCATATGGGAGGTTCCTGTTAATGAAGGTGTATTCTTCTTTGGTGGGCCCTATTTGTAGTTTTTCCATGTCGCCTTCTGGCTCTGGCCTGGGTTGGCCATCTTGTCGAGCGTCCAGGTCGGCTAGGAATGTTCTGATCGCATCCCAGGATTTCTTTCGTAGAGCTAGGTTGGTGTTGTCGCATTCTGCTGCGACCTCCCAGTCTTCGTGGATAGTACCGATGGAGCCGTCTTCGGTTCTGAACTTCATGAGGAGGTATTTGGTAAAGATGACGGCGGAAAAGTCATTGATTATTTTTCTTCCGAAATCACGTTGTAGGAGGTGGAGTCTTTTAGGACTACGAATTCAAATAGGATTGTCTTCTTCTGGTTACTTGTGCCTATGGTGATGGGGAGGGTGACTGAGCCGTCCGGTTTGAGAAAGTTGTCTCCGAGTCCGGTGACACCGTTGCGGTGTGTTTGGAGGTTGTCGTTGTGGAGCCCGAGTTTGTCGAAGGCTCCTCGGAAGAGGATGTTTGAGTCTGCACCGGTGTCCACCAGTATCCTTCGTACTAGTCCTGTTCCGATCCTTGCCGAGATGATGAAAGGGGCGTCTTCAGCCGAGGTGCCGTGCTGGCAGTCCTCAGGTAGGAAGGTTATCGTATTGGCGGTCATGGTGGTTGGAGTTTGGTTTCTGACGGCTGATAAACCACTATTTTATGGTTTACAATGTGTTTAATTGTGTGGTTTTATCATGGTCTTTACCCACTTATTCATATAATTAGCATGCATTTATATTTCCTTCCTAAAATTATTACATGATTGAAAACATGCTTCTTTGGTCTTAATTTAGCTAATCTTAATCCTCTCCTATTACCATTCGATGCCTTGATCTGTGTGTTAAGTGTTTCAGGCTTCATAGGGTAGAAATGGCTTAGAGAATGAAGAAGAAGTGTGCAAAGATGGAAGGAATACAAGGAATTGAGGAGATGACCAGCGAAACGTCACGCGGTCGCATGGCTCACGCGACCGCGTGAACTAGAAGAAATCAGAGTGACGCGATCGCATGTCTCACGCGACCGCGCGGATTGGAAAAGCACAAGTAACGCGGAAGCGTGGACGACGTGAACACGTGGCAGGGAAAAACGCGAATGACGCATCCGCATGGATGACGCGATCTCGTGACGTCCGCAATCTACAGAATTACAAAAGTCGCTGGCAGAGATTCTGGGCCGCATTTCAACCCAGTTTTCGGCCCAGAAACATAGATTAAAGTCAGGGAACTTGCAGAGACTTTGGGGGATGCTTTCATAATTCACTTTCCATGATTTAGATTTAGTTTTGAGAGAGATTCTCTCCTCTCTCTCTTTAGGATTAGGATTTAGATTTAGGATTTTATTTGCTTCAAGGATTATCTTTTTACCAGGTTCAATGTTCTTTTGCTTGACAGTTATCTCTTATTTTCAGATACCATTAATGCTTGCTTGTATTAGTTATGTTGCCTATTTGGCTTATGCTACATTCATGTTATGATTTTTTTATTTAATGTTATTTGAGGTATTTCAGTTTAATATTGCCTTCTTTTATTTATGCCATTGATTATTCCCAATCTGAAGATATTTTATTCCAATAGATTTAATTTCTTTTCTTTTTGGTCTTGGTTAAGAAATCAGTAACTCAGGAGTTATCTTAGCTCAATATAATTGATAACTGTTATCTTGCTAATTGAACTGAACTTCAATAATCCCAACCTTTTCTTAGGAAATAAATAGGATTCGAAGGTCTAACTAATTAGTCCCTTGACTTTCCTTTGCTTTAGCAAAGGTTAACTAAGTGGAATTAAGATTCAACTTTCATTATTAGTGATAAGAATAACTAAGTCTGGACTTCCAATTTCTCATACCTTGCCAAAGGGTTTGCTTCACAGTATTTATTTATTTTAATTGCCATTTAAATTATTTGCCATATTAATTCTTCATTCTCAAACCCCAATTTACAATCTCCATAACCAATAATAAGAACATACCTCCCTGCAATTCCTTGAGAAGATGACCCGAGGTTTAAATACTCGGTTATCAATTTATTTAGGGGTTTGTTACTTGTGACAACCAAAACGTTTGCACGAAGGGATTTCTGTTGGTTTAGAATCTATATCTACAACGCGACTATTTTTATAAAATTCTTTACTAGCAAAAATTTTAACGTCAAAATGGCGCCGTTGCCGAGGAATTGCAAACGTGTGCCTTATTATTGGTTATTGTAAATATTTTTCAAAAAAATAAAAAAATATATTTTTTTTCTTTTACTTGTTTATTTGTTTTCTCCCTTTTCCCCCTTATTTCTGATAATTACCATGAATTCTCACCCCTCTCGCTTTGAGTTTGGTTCTAACTTTGTTGAAGGAAATAGAAACCACAGCAGGAATATGCATCAAGGTTAGACCAATCAAGGATGGATGGAGCCAAGAGGATCTAATCAACCCTTTAGGCAACAACACCCTCCAAGATATCATGGACAACGACCATTCTACAATGCATACCCAGCTGAAAGATATGGTGGACAACCTTGTAACTACCAACAAGCCCCACCCTGTGCTCAGAGACCATCCTCTCGACATAACTTCGAACCACCACACTCACAAGCTTCTTTTCACCATTCACTACCACATGATCATTATCCACCCCAACACCAATCCAATTACTCCCAAGAACCACCACTCCCCCATACACCATGCCCATATCCATCAAAGCCAGAATCACAGGTTCGCCTCGAAGAATCAATAAGCCAATTTAATGCAACCCTTCATCAACTGGAGCATGCAATAAATCAATTATCTTCCAGACATTCGGACACTCAACAGAATCCCATGGCTTCATGTGGAGAATCTAATGAAGAATGTGTTGTGGAGAAGACACGAGAAGCTCCAGTGGACAGCTTGAAGCCTAACTTCGTACTGGGACAAGTAGAGGATGCTGTCATTATAGAAGAGGAAGAGTTGGTTGAAGATTTAGGAGATGCTGAACCTCCATGGGAACACAGAGTCATGGAAGACTCCGTCGAGGATGCTACAATTGACGCTGAGGAGGATTTTGCATCGCCTCCAATGCAAATATCTTATGAAGAACTGGACGGAATAACCCAAGACGCAGGTTTCCTTGATGATGATGATCACGAGTCCTGTTCTCTTAGCGACGAACTTGCATCCACAAGTGAATTCTTTGAGACAGAAGAATCTTCCCCGAGTGAATATGAAGATGATGCTGAGGTAGATTTTTCTCAACCTCCAATATATGACTTGAGCGATAATGAGGGAGAAATTGAAGACTCTGATCAAGATATGGTTGAAGTGGAAGAAATTTGCAATAAAGTAGAGAAATTCACAGAAGAGCACAAGGGAGTAAAACTTACAGAACCACTGGAACCACCTATCCCGAGGCCACTACCACCCAATACAAGCTTCAAGTGGGTAAAATCCTTAGCTTTTATCTTTATTTTTCCACTTGAATATGGTTTACTTGAAACAGATGGCCAGCTGATAAACCACTATTTTATGGTTTACATTGTGTATAATTATGTGGTTTTATCATGATCCTTACCCACTTATTCATTAATTTAGCATGCATTTATATTTCCTTCCTGGAATTATTACATGGTTGAAAACTGCTTCCTAGAGACTTTTTATTATGCATTTTAGTTCTCCTTTATCCCATTCGATGCCGTGATCTGTGTGTTAAGTGTTTCAGGCTTTATAGGGCATGGATGAGTTGGAGATTGGAAGAGAAGCCAGCAACAATGGAAGGAACACAAGAAATTGAGGAGACAACCAGCGAGAAGTGACGCGGCCGCATGGCTCATGCGTTCGCGCGGAAGAGGAGAAATCGCAGTGACGCGGCCGCATGGCTCATGCGACCGCGCGAAAAGGAAAAGCATAAGTTTGGGTGGACATTTCCTTGTCAATTCTTTGAACCTCTCCCATGCCTCGTAGAGCGTCTCACCATCTTGTTGTCTAAAAGTTTGAACCTCAGATCGAAGCCTATTGACCTTTTGTGGGGGGTAGAAACGTGCCAGAAACTTGCTCTCCACCTCCTCCCAGGTTGTTAGGCTGTCCCTTGGGAATGATTCCAGCCACTTAGCTGCTTTGTCCCTAAGTGAAAATGGGAACAAGAGCAGTTTATAGGCATCATCCTGGACTCCATTGGACTTCACTATGTCGCAAATTCTCAGGAATTTTGTGAGATGTTGGTTGGGATCTTCACTAGCACTCCCACCAAATGAACAATGATTCTCCACCAATGATATTAGCTGTGGTTTGAGTTCAAAATTGTTGGCCTGAATAGGTGGTTTCTGAATACTGCTACCACAATTCCCAGAGGTTGGGTTTATGTATGAACCAAGAACCCTCCTCTCAGGAATGGCATTGTTTCCATCACCCCTCTCATGGTTGTGAAATTCTCTATCCATGTTGAGATCTAGAGCTTCTTCAAAGTTGTCCTCAGATTCTCCTTCAGATTCTTCCTCTCTCAATATTCTCTTCTCTCTTGCTTCCCTTCTAAGTCTATGAAGGGTCCTCTCTGGTTCGGTATATGGAGGAGTTGATGTCTCTCCTCTCCTACCTGTCATACAATAACACACCACAAGTAACAAACAGGTGGAATACTCTTGGTTAATGGAAGAGTATTGGTTAGAGCAGTTGAGGAATTAATTCAAATAGTTAGTGGGTTAGTGAGTTAGTTGCTTGAATTTAAAGGCATAAAGAAAGAAAAAGCAAATAACAGAGTGCAGGAATTAAGATCAATCAAGTAACTTGAACTAAATTAACAAAACAAGAAAAATGCTCAATCTAATTAACTTCCAATTTGAGAATTGTCAATCGAAAACCAATCCCCGGCAACGGCGCCATAAACTTGATGCGCTATAACTGGGTATAGCTACGATTTAGGAAATTGCACGATCGGCAAAATTCCTTCTGGCAAGTGCACCGGTTATCGTCAAGTAAAAACTCACAATAGAGTGAGGTCGAATCCCACAAGGATTGGTTGAATGAGCAATTCGAATTAGAAGTTTGATTAGTTGAGCGGAATCAAGAATTGGGTGTGAATTGCATAAAATAAATGTGGCAGGAAACGTAAATTGCAAGGAATTGAAATTGCATAAACTTAAATTGCGAGAATTAAAGTGCGAGAAGGTAAATTGCTGAAATTAAAAGGGATGGGGGTGATTGCATGAATTAAATTTGCAGAATGTAAATAGAAGGGGGTAGATCAGAGAGATGGGTTCATTGGGGTCAGGAGATATTGAAATCTCCGAATCAAAACATTTTCATCTCTTCCTCAACCAATGCATTCATTGAATCTTGCTTGGCAATCTTATATGATTGGATCCCAATTCCTTGGCTCACCAATTCTCTCTAAAAACAAACAGATTCCCAATCCCTTGATTTAAATGTTCATAAGAAGAGATGATTGCTCGATCACTGATTATACCACACAGTTTCATGAACCACAATTTGGTAGGATTACATGTCACAATATCCATCCAAACCCCAATCCAATTCACTGTGAGAAAGCTTCTCTAGCATGAATCCTCCATTCCTTTCCCAAGGTTCCGAAGGATTCCAATTATGGATAGTTTCTTTCCCAAGACAACTAACCAATGGAATTAGATCGAGAAGCTTTCTAACAAAATTCAAGAGAAAAGATTGAAGAAGAAGATGAAAACTATTATTGATTCATTGAATTACAATAGAGCTCCCTAACCCAATGAAAGGGGTTTAGTGAGTCATAGCTCAGAATTCAATTACAGTATGAAAATTCTAAAGTGTCAAAAGGTGTAAAAAAAAAAGTAAAAGTTCTAACTAACTTCAATTCTATCCTATTTATACACTTTCTAAATTGAGCTTCTGTTGTGTTTCTTGGGCTTTGAGGCCTTCCCTTGATTCCCTTTTGCTTTAGGCTTATGGTCCAAAATCCTGATGAGGCTGTGATACAATTCTGCAACATTCATTGAGCAAACTAAGTGATAAACAATTAATGACACAAGACTCAACAATTTGAAGTTCCAGACTCATCAATTCTTCAGGCCCAATTCCCATAAGCCATGATATTCAATTGGGTTTCATGCCATAATAAGTTTAAGTTAATATTTGTGCTCAATTGCTAACTTAAACTTCAATAAAATTGGCCCAGAAACCTTTTCAATTGGTAGTGTTTGAGTTGAAGTTTAAGTTTTAGTTTAAGGTCAAACTAAAACTTAAACGTGGAATTGGAAGAAAGCAACCCAGGAGAGTGAATATATCGAACACGTTTAACCTCCAGTTTGAGGTCAAACTGGAGGTTAAACTTGGAAATGAAGAAAGCAAGCTCTGGAGGGAATTAGGATCGAACACGTTTAACCTCCAGTTTGAGGTCAAACTGGAGGTTAAACGTGGAATGAAGAAAACACCCTGGAGGAAGGAAAACCATCGAACACGTTTAACCTCCAGTTTGAGGTCAAACTGGAGGTTAAACGTGGAAACACTTCCCTTTCATTGAGTCGTCACTTTGTCCTCTTGTCAACCTTGCCAATTTGATGCCAAATATGGACTATTATACCTCGTTGGAAAGCTATGGATGTCTACTTTCCAATGCAACTGGAAGCACCTCAATTGGAGTTCTACAACTCGAGTTATACTCCATGGAAGGTGAAGAGGTCAGCTGGCCTGATTGCATGTTGGTATTCTCTTCTATGCACATTACGGGGCTGTTTTCGCCCTTAATTTTTAGTATCCACCATGCATGCCATATATGCTTGGAAAGCTCTAGATGTCTTCTTTCCAATGCATTTTGAATCACCTCATTTGGAGTTTTGTAGCTCAAGTTATTTATGTTTTAAGAAGGCATGGTCAAACTGTCCCATATAACACGTTTAACCTCCAGTTTGAGGTCAAACTGGAGGTTAAACTTGGAAATGAAAATCACACCCTGGAGGAGAATGACCATCGAACACGTTTAACCTCCAGTTTGAGGTCAAACTGGAGGTTAAACGTGGAACTCTCCTGGTGCCTATCTAGCTTCTGGCGTTTAACCTCCAGTTTGAGGTCAAACTGGAGGTTAAACGTGGAATGCTTCTTGGTGAGAAATGAAGTGTCGAACACGTTTAACCTCTAGTTTGAGGTCAAACTGGAGGTTAAACGTGGAAATGCTTTTGTGCCTCCCTTAGTTCAATTCATCATTCTGGCGTTTAACCTCCAGTTTGAGGTCAAACTAGAGGTTAAACGTGGAATGCTCATTAGTGCCATTTTTCATCCTGGCGTTTAACTTCCAGTTTGAGGTCAAACTGGAGGTTAAACGCCAGTTACAGCATTTCCTTTCTACTTATGAATTTGGCGTTTAAGCTCCAGTTTAACCTTAAACTGGAGCTTAAACGTTCCATTTAATAATCAAGCTTCCTTTATTGATTCTTGTTGCTTCCTTGCCTAGCCTCTTCTTCCCTGAAATCATCCAAACAATTGCATCAAAGTCTTGCAAAATTTCATGAGAATTCATCCATTCATAGTATTCAAGTAATATCACTAAAAACTCATGAAAATTGCATCAAAATCATAATGTTTGGATGGTTCATTGCTTTGTTGTTCAATTAACCATTCTTGGTTACTTTAAGCTCAAGAAAATGTATAAAACAACTAAAACTAAAAGAAAAATGCTAGTGAAACTAGCCTAAGATGCCTTGGCATCACGTGGCACGGAAAAACGCGAATGACGCGTCCGCGTGGACGACGCGATCGCGTGACATGCGCGATCTGCATAATCTGCAGATTTCGCTGGGAGCGGTTTTGGGCCTGTTTTGACCCAGTTCTCGACCCAGAATAGCATACTAGAGCCAGAGAACATGCAGAAACGAAAAACAACATTCATTCTACACAGTTTTAAGTTTTTAGATCTAGTTTTTACTCCTCCTCTAGGTTTTCTCTCTACACAATTGATACTTTTAGGATATTATATTTCTACTACTTTTGCATTGGGATATTGAGAAGAGTTATTTCCTCATCAAGATTTCGTCATTCTATTTTGTTCTCTTAACTTGGTTTATTTCTTCCATGTTCTTTGCCTTGTTCAATTTTATCATTGGAATACTTTTATGATTATTTAATACAAGAATTATTTCTTTCATTTTAATCCATTTTACCTTCCAATAATCATGTCTTCTTTTGATTCCCTTTCATATATTATGGATTTATTATTTACAATGAATGAGTAGTTCCCTAACTTGATGGGGAGTTGATTGAAAGGAACCAATTGAGTTGGAAGGCTTGAAAGAAAGATTGTAATTGGGTTTACTGTTGGATTGCCTTCTAGTCACTAACATCAATCCCTTTTAATTAAGTGGGTTGCAAATTGTGAACAGACGTAGCATTCCAACGTGTTTGACTTTCCTTTGCCTAGTAAGGGATAACCAAATAGAATAACTTTTAATTATCAATTAATCTTGAGAGTACTCCAACTATAATAGGAATTCCAACTAATCAACTCCCAGTCAAGGCTTTTATTTACATTGTTCAAATTCATCAATTTAATTTTCTGTTATTCAACTCAAACCTTTTTGAAAACATCTAATTGATAAAATAGTACACCTTTCTGCAACTTGTTGGGAGACGGCCTGGGATTCATACTCCCAGTATTTCAAATTTGAATTTCTGTGACATATTTTTAAATTGATAAGTGGATTTCCGGTGAGTTAAGAACTATACTTGCAACGTACACATTTTCATAATTTTTAATTCACCAATTTTCGCTGCATCAATTTTTGGCGCTGTTGCCGGGGAGTTGCAACAATGTGTTAATTTATTGATTGGTATTTATTTTTATTGCAATTTTTTTATTTTATTTTCTCTTTTCATTCTATCAATATGAACTGCACGTTTCTTTCATTAAATGACGCGTTCGCTTACTGATCCAAGCTTGCCAGCATTTGACCCTGAAATTGAAAGAACTCTTTCGCATATAAGGCGAGCTAGGCGTAGGCGACTCCTCTTTGAGGATGAACCTGAACTGTCATTTAAGGAAGAAACAACCCCTTTTCTACTGATCCAGTTCATTCACGTGCAGGTGACATGGCAGCACCCAGAAGAATCACCATCCAGGAGGAAGGAGCCCCTGATTTTACGCTCCAACCATTCCAGGCGCACCACCCAGCAGTAGCTGTAGATTTTGAAATAAAATCTTCACTACTCAACTTGATGCCCAAATTTCATGGCTTACTTGCTCAAGAGCCTATCAAGCATCTCAGGGATTTCCAGACCACTTGCTCAACTGTTAAGCGTGATGGAGCTGATGAAATCTCTATTCTATTAAAAGCCTTCCCGTTTTCTCTGGAAGGAAAGGCAAGAGAGTGGTACTACACTCAGCCCAGAGAAACTATTTCCAACTGGGATACACTTAGGAGTGAATTTCTAGATAATTTTTTTCCAGCTGAAATTGCTGATAAGCTAAGGAAGGACATGTCTATGATCGTCCAAGACGAATCTGAGACCCTCTATAAATACTTGGAACGCTTCAATACACTTCGAAATGCATGTCCCCATCATATGATTGACAAGATAGTCTTACTCGGTTACTTTACACAGGGTCTGAGACCTCAAGATAGGACCACACTGGAAGGTGCTTGCAATGGTTCTATGAAAAAGCACAAGACTACGGACGAAGCATGGCAATTGATCAGAGACTTAGCTGACTCTACTAGGAATCATAGGCAGAGACAAATTCGGTCAAGAGCGGTTGCGGAGGTATCCACTAATACAGAGACTATCGCTATAGCCCAGAATCTATGTGAAATTACTAACTTGCTGAAGCAGATGCAACTGAATCAACAACAATCTCAGCAAGTTCAGCCTTCTCCACCACAGCACAGCCAGAAGTTAGTCCCACAAAGAGTGTGCGGCATCTGTGCAGACTATAGTCACTATACCGATGAGTGTCTGATGAGCGGATAATTTATACGCTTTTTGGCATTGTTTTCATATAGTTTTTAGTAAGTTTGAGCTACTTTTAGGGATGTTTTCATTAGTTTTTATGCTAAATTCACATTTCTAGACTTTACTATGAGTTTGTGTGTTTTTCTGTGATTTCAGGTAAATTCTGACTGAAATTGAGGGATTTGAGCAAAACTCTGAAGAAGGCTGACAAAAGGACTGCTGATGCTGTTGGAATCTGACCTCCCTGCACTCGAAATGGATTTTCTGGAGCTACAGAACTCCAATTGGCACGCTCTCAACGGCGTTGGAAAGTAGACATCCAGGGCTTTCCAGCAATATATAATAGTCCATACTTTATTCGAAGAATGACGACGTAACTTGGCGTTAAACGCCAAGTACACGCTGCTGTCTGGAGTTAAACGCTAGAAAAACGTCATTATCCGGAGTTGAACGCCCAAAACACGTCAAAACCTGGAGTTTGACGCCAAGAAATGCCTTAGCTCGTGAATTAATCAAGCTCAGCCCAAGCATACACCAAGTGGGCCCCGGAAGTGGATTTATGCATCAATTACTTACTCATGTAAACCCTAGTAGCTAGTCTAGTATAGATAGGACATTTATCTATTGTATTAGACATCTTTGATCTCAGTTTTGTTTTATTCTTCATCTTAGGGGATCATTGATCACGTTAGAGAGGGCTGGCCATTCGGCCATGCCTGAACTCTTTGCTTATGTATTTTCAACGGTGGAGTTTCTGCACACCATAGATTAAGGGTGTGGAGCTCTGCTGTACCTCAAGTATTAATGAAATTCTATTATCTTTTATTCAAATCTCTCTTATTCTTATTCCAAGATATTCATTCGTACCCAAGAACATGATGAATGTGATGAGCCAGATTACCCTCATTATCATTCTCACTTATGAACGCACGTGATTGACAACCACTTCCGTTCTACATGCAACAGAGCTTGAATGCATATCTCTTAGATTCCCCAACAGAATCTTCGTGGTATAAGCTAGATAGATGGCGGCATTTATGAGGGTCCGGAAAGTCTCACCTTGTCTGTGGTATTCCGAGTAGGATCCTGGGAATCCGGAAAGTCCAACCTTGTCTGTGGTGTTCCGAGTAGGATTCTGGTAATGAATGACCGTGACGTGCTTCAAACTTTAACCTGCTGGGCGTTAGTGACAAACGCAAAAGAGGGATTCTATTCCAGTAGGAGCGGGAACCAACCGGTGATTAGCCGTACTGTGACAGAGTGCGTTAGCATAGTTTTCACTGCGAGGATGGGATGTAGCCATCAGCCATGGGTGATGCCTCCAGACTGGTTAGCTGTGCGAGTGACAGCCGCACAGGATATTTCCCCGTGAGGAATGAAAGTAGCCACAGTTGATGGTGAACCCCTATACAAAGCTTACCATGGAAAGGAGTAAGAAGGACTGAGTAGAAGGAGTAGGAGAGCAGGCGTCCGAGAGCTCTACAGCATCTCCATCCGCTTATCTGAAATTCCCACCAATGAATCTGCATAAGTGTTCTATCCCTTTTATTATTTCTTCTTTTTATTATTAATTATTCGAAAACCCACAAACCATTTTTAATCTGCCTAACTGAGATTTGCAAGGTGACCATAGCTTGCTTCATACCAACAATCTCTGTGGATTCGACCCTTACTCACGTAAGGTTTATTACTTGGACGACCCAGTACACTTGCTGGTTAGTTGAACGGAGTTGTGTCCACTCGTGCCAATTTCTAAAATCCAATTACAAGAAAATAGGAATCACAATTTCGTCCACCAAGTTTTTGGCGCCGTTGCCGGGGATTGTTCGAGTATGGACAACTGACGGTTCATCTTGTTGCTCAGATTAGGTAATTTTCTTTTCAAAAATCTTTTTTAAAATTTTTCTTTTATTTTTCGTTTTTCTAAACTTTATTTTTCGAAAATAAATTAATAAAAAAAAAATTAGAAAATCATAAAAATCAAAAATATTTTATGCTTCTTGTTTGAGTCTTGAGTCAAATTTTAAGTTTGGTGTCATTTGCATGCTTTTAAAAATTTTTTCTTGCATTTTTCGAAAATCTCATGCATTCATAGTGTTCTTCATGATCTTCAAGTTGTTCTTGATAAGTCCTCTTGTTTGATCTTGATGATTTCTTGTTTTGTGTCTTTTCTTGTTTTTCTTGTGCATCTTTGCATTCATATTTTCCATGCATTAAAGATTTCTAAGTTTGGTGTCTTGCATGTTTTCTTTGCATCAAAAATTTTTCAAAAATATGTTCTTGATGTTCATCATGATCTTCAAAGTGTTCTTGGTGTTCATCTTGACATTCATAGCATTCTTGCATGCATCTTGTGTCTTGATCCAAAATTTTCATGTTTTGGGTCATTTTTGTGTTTTTCATTCAAAATTTGATTTCAAAAATATCTTTTCCTTATTTCCCTCCAAAATTTCGAAATTTTGGGTTGACTTGGTCAAAAAATTTTTTAAAAATTAGTTGTTTCTTACAAGTCAAGTCAAAATTTCAATTTTAAAAGTCTTATCTTTTCAAAATCTTCTTCAAAAATCATATCTTTTTCATTTTTATATAATTTTCGAAAATTTCAAAAATCTTTTTCAAAATATTTTCAAAATCTTTTTCTTATCTTTTACATCTAATTTTCGAAAATTAGCTAACAATTAATGTGATTGGTTCAAAAATTTGAAGTTTGTTACTTTCTTGTTAAGAAAGGTTCAATCTTTAAGTTCTAGAATCTTATCTTGTAGTTTCTTGTTAGTTAAGTCTTTTTAAAAATTAAATCTTTTTCAAAATATCTTTTTCAAAATATATCTTTCTATCTTTTATCTTATCTTTTTCAAAAATTTTATCTTTTTCAAAATTTGATTTCAAAATATCTTATCTAACTTCTTATTTTCTTATCTTTTTCAAAACCACCTAACTACTTTTTCCTCTCTAATTTTCGAAAATTATCCCTCTCTTTTTCAAAAATTCTTTTTGTTTTAAATTTTAACTTTAATTATATTTTGTCTTTGATTTTCGAAAATTACTAACCTCTTTTTCAAAACTTATTTTCGAAAATTTCTTTCTCTTCTCTTATTCTATTTAATTAATTAATTACTAACACTTCTCTTCACCTCTCTTCATCTAAAAATCCGAATCCATCCTTCTTCTTTCTTCTACCCCTTTCTTCTTCTACCCCTTTCTTCTTCTACTAACATAAGGGAATCTCTATACTGTGACATAGAGGATTCCTTTTTCTTTTCTTGTTTTCTTCTCTTTCTTATGAGCAGGAACAAGGATAAAGGCACTCTTGTTGAAGCTGATCCAGAACCTGAAAGGACTCTGAAGAGAAAATTAAGAGAAGCTAAATTACAACAATCCAGAAATAACCTTTCAGAAATTTTCGAACAAGAGAAGGAGATGGCAGCCGAAAATAATAATAATAATAATGCAAGGAGAATGCTTGGTGACTTCACAAAGCCAACATCCAAGTTTGATGGAAGAAGCGTCTCCATTCCTGCCATTAGAGCCAATAACTTTGAGCTTAAGCCTCAACTAGTTGCATTAATGCAACAAAACTGCAAGTTCTATGGGCTTCCATCTGAAGATCCCTATCAGTTTTTAACTGAGTTCTTGCAAGTCTGTGATACTGTAAAGACGAATGGAGTTAATCCTGAAGTCTACAGACTCATGCTTTTCCCTTTTGCTGTAAGAGACAGAGCTAGAATATGGTTGGATTCACAACCTAAGGATAGCCTGGACTCCTGGGATAAGCTGGTCACTGCCTTCTTGGATAAATTCTTTCCTCCTCAAAAGCTGAGCAAGCTGAGAGTGGATGTTCAAACCTTCAAACAAAAAGATGGTGAATCCCTCTATGAAGCTTGGGAAAGATACAAGCAGCTGACCAAGAGATGTCCATCTGACATGTTTTCAGAATGGACCCTATTAGATATATTCTATTATGGTCTCTCTGAATTTTCGAAAATGTCACTGGACCATTCTGCAGGTGGATCTATTCACCTAAAGAAAACGCCTGAAGAGGCACAAGAACTCATTGACATGGTTGCAAACAACCAGTTCATGTATACCTCTGAGAGGAATTCCGTGAATAATGGGGTACCTCAGAAGAAAGGAGTTCTTGAAATTGATGCTCTGAATGCCATACTGGCTCAGAACAAAGTGTTGACTCAACAAGTCAACATGATCTCTCAAAATCTGAATGGATTGCAACATGCATCCAACAGTACTAGAGAGGCAGCTTCTGAAGAAACTTATGATCCTGAAAACCCTGCCATGGCAGAGATTAATTATTTGGGTGAACCTTATGGAAACACCTATAACCCATCATGGAGGAATCACCCAAATTCTCCTGGAAGGATCAACAAAAGCCTCAACAAGGCTTTAATAATGGTGGACGCAATAGGCTGAATAATAGTAAGCCATATCCATCATCTTCTCAGCAACAGACAGAGAATGCTGAACAAAATAATTCTAATTTAGCTAATATAGTCTCTGATCTGTCAAAGGCCACTTTCAGTTTCATGAATGAAACCAGATCCTCCATTAGAAATTTGGAGGCACAAGTAGGGCAGCTGAGTAAGAAAGTTATTGAAACTCCTCCCAGTACTCTCCCAAGCAATACAGAAGAAAATCCAAAAGGATAGTGCAAAGCCATTGACTTAGTCAACATGGCCGAATGCATCAAGGAGGAGGAGGACGAAAATCCTGGTGAAGAAGACCTCCTGGGACGTTCCTCAAGCAAGAAGGAGTTTCCTATTAAGGATCCTGAGGAATCTGAGGCTCATACAGAGACCATAGAGATTCCATTAAATCTCCTTCTGCCATTCATGAGCTCTGAAGAATACTCATCCTCTGAAGAGGATGAAGCTTTGACTGAAGAGCAAGTTGCTCAATATTTAGGAGCTATCATGAAACTGAATGCCAAGCTGTTTGGTAATGAGACTTGGGAAAGTGAACCTCCCCTGCTCATTAGTGAATTGGAAACTTGGATTCAGGAAACTCTACCTCAAAAGAAACAAGATCCTGGCAAATTTTTAATACCTTGCACCATTGGCACCATGTGCTTTGAAAAAGCTCTATGTGATCTTGGGTCAGGAATAAACCTTATGCCACTCTCTGTAATGGAGAAACTGGGGATCATTGAGGTACAACCTGCCTTGTTCTCATTACAATTGGCAGACAAATCCATAAGACAAGCTTATGGAATGGTAGAGGACGTGCTAGTAAAGGTTGAAGGCCTTTACATCCCTACTGATTTCATTATCCTAGACACTAGGAAGGAAGATGATGAATGCATCATCCTAGGAAGACCTTTCCTAGCCACAGCAGGAGCTGTGATAGATGTCAACAGAGGAGAGTTAGTCCTTCAATTGAATGGGGAATACCTTGTGTTTCAAGCACATGGAAATCCCTCTGTGACAAAAGAGAGCAAGCATGAAGAGCTTCTCTCAGTTCAGAGTCAAGAAGAGCCCACACAGTCAAACTCTAAGTTTGGTGTTGTGAGGCCACAACCAAACTCTAAGTTTGGTGTTCAAACTCCATATCCAAACTCTAAGTTTGGTGTGGGGACAACATTGACTTGATCACTCTGTGGCTCCATGAGAGCCACTGTCAAGCTATTGACATTAAAGAAGCGCTTGTTGGGAGGCAACCCAATTTTATTTATCTAATTTTATTTTATTTTATTTTGGTGTTAATTTTGTGTTGAATTAGGTACATGATCATGAGGAGTCACGAAAAAAATCAAAAAAATTAAAAACAGAGTCAAAAACAGAAGAAAAAAATTTTCACCCTGGAGGACGCACGGGCCGGCGTTCAACGCCCAGAAGATGCAACTGGCTGGCGTTCAACGCCAGAACAGAGCATCTTTCTGGCGCTGAACGCCCAAAACAAGCAACATCCTGGCGTTTAACGCCAGGATGCGCACACAGAGGACAATCTGGCGCTGAACGCCAGAAACAAGCTTGAAACTGGCGTTCAACGCCAGAAACAAGCATTACATGGGCGTTTAACGCCCGGAACATGCACCAATGGGCGTTTGAACGCCAGAATGGTGCATGAAGGCAATTTACACGCCTATAGGGTGAAGGAATGGTATTTCTTTTCACCACAGGATCTGTGGACCCCACAGGATCCCCACCTCAGGATCTGTGGACCCCACAGGATCCCCACCTACCCTATTCTCACCTTCCCTCTTAATCCTATTTTTGTGATTTGAATATCCATGTCACAATTCCCAATACCCTTCACCAATCACCTCAATTCACCTTCCCAATTACCCCATGCACCATTCACATCAACCTCCTCTTCCCCATAAACCCCACCTACCCCCACTACATTCAAATTCAATTTCCCACCCTTTCCCACCCAAAATGGCCGAAACCTACCCTCCCCCTCCCTATAAATACCTCTCCTTTCTTCTTCATTTTCACACAACACAAACCCCTTCTTCTCTCCTATAGCCGAACCCCTCTTCTCCCTCTCTTCCCATATTCTCTTCTTCTTCTTCTACTCTTCTTTTCTTTTTTGCTCGAGGACGAGCAAATTTTAAGTTTGGTGTGGTAAAAAGCCTAAGCTTTTTATTTTTCATTCACCATCAATGGCACCCAAGACCGGATTTTCCTCAAGAAAAGGAAAAGGGAAGGCAAAAGCTTCCACTTCCGAGTCATGGGAGAAGGAGAGATTCATCTCCAAGAGCCACCAAGACCACTTCTATGATGTTGTGGCAAAGAAGAAGGTGATCCCTGAGGTCCCTTTCAAGCTCAAAAAGAATGAGTATCCGGAAATCCGACATGAAATTCAAAGAAGAGGGTGGGAAGTCATAACCAAACCCATGCAACAAGTCGGAATATTGATGGTTCAAGAGTTCTATGCTAATGCATGGATCACTAGGAACCATGATCAAAGTATGAACCCGAATCCAAAGAACTATCTCACAATGGTTCGGGGGAAATACGTAGATTTCAGTCCGGAAAATGTGAGGTTGGCGTTTCATCTACCCATGATGCAAGGTGATGAACGCCCCTACACAAGAAGGGTCAACTTCAATCAAAGGTTGGACCAAGTCCTAATGGACATTTGTGTGGAAGGCGCACAATGGAGAGTAGACTCCAAAGGCAAACCGGTCCAACTAAGAAGACTGGACCTCAAGCCTGTAGCTAGAGGATGGTTGGAATTCATCCAAAGATCCATCATCCCTACAAGCAACCGATCTGAAGTTACTGTGGATCGGGCCATCATGATTCATAGCATCATGATTGGAGAGGAAGTAGAGGTTCATGAAGTCATCTCTAATGAACTCTACAAAATAGCTGACAAGCCTTCATACATGGCACGGCTAGCCTTCCCCCACCTTATATGCCATTTATGCTACTCAACTGGAGTTATCATAGATGGAGATGTCTCCATTGAAGAAGACAAGCCCATCACAAAGAAGAGGATGGAGCAAACAAGGGAAGTTCCTCACGGCCCTCAAGAAGAACATGAGGAAGTTCATCATCAACAAATGCCTCAAGGAATGCACTTTCCTCCAAACAACTATTGGGAGCAACTTAGTACCTCTTTGGAAGACTTGAGTCATAATGTTGAACAACTAAGGGTGGAACACCATGAACACGCCCTCACTCTCCAAGAAATAAGAGAAGATCAAAGAGCAATGAGGGAGGAGCAACAAAGGCAAGGAAGGGACATAGAAGAGTTGAAGAACATCATTGGTCCTTCAAGAAGAAGACGCCACTAGAGGTGGATTCATTCCTTGTTCTTTATTTTCTTTCTGTTTTCTGTTTTTAAGTATTATGTTTATCTATGTTTTTGTGTTTCTGCTTCATGATCATTAGTGTGTAACCATGCCTTAAAGCTATGAATAAAATCCATTAGTCCTTCACCTCTCTTAATTGAAAAAATGTTTTAATTCAAAAGAACAAGAAGTACATAATTTTCGAAATTATTAGTGAATTTAATTTAATTATATTGATGTGGTGGCAATAATTTTTGTTTTCTGAATGAATGAATGAACAGTGCATATTTTTGATCTTGTTGTTTATGAGTGTTAAAATTGTTGGTTCTTGAAAGAATGATGAACAAAGAGAAATGT
The DNA here is from genome assembly GCF_003086295.3 of Arachis hypogaea. Taxonomy (NCBI): domain Eukaryota; kingdom Viridiplantae; phylum Streptophyta; class Magnoliopsida; order Fabales; family Fabaceae; genus Arachis; species Arachis hypogaea. The sequence continues at coordinate 60,946,587 of NC_092040.1, forward strand.
TATTGATGATCTGAAAAACATCATGAAATTGATTCTTGAAGCAAGAAAAAGCAGTGAAAAAAAAAAGAGAAGGGCGAAAATTTTAGCAAGGATCCAAGGCTTTGAGCATTAATGGATAGGAGGGCCCAAGGAAATTAAAAATCCAGGCCTAAGCGGCTAAATCAAGCTGTCCCTAACCATGTGCTTGTGTCATGAAGGTCCAAAGTGAAAAGCTTGAGACTGAATGGTTAAAGTCGTGATCCAAAGCTAAAGAGTGTGCTTAAGAGCTCTGGACACCACTAACTGGGGACTTTAGCAAAGCTGAGTCACAATCTGAAAAGGTTCACCCAGTTATGTGTCTGTGGCATTTGTGTATCGGTGGTAATACTGGAAGACAAAGTGCTTAGGGCCACAGCCAAGACTCATAAGTAGCTGTGTTCAAGAATCAACATGCCTAACTAGGAAAGTCAATAACACTATCTGAAATTCTAAGTTCCTAGAGATACCAATCACTCTGAACTACAAAGAAAAAAGTGAGATGCCAAAACTGTTCAGAAGCAAAAAGCTACAAGTCCCGCTCATGTAATTAAATTAATATTCATTGATATTTTGGACTTTATAGTATATTCTCTTCTTTTTATCCTAATTGATTTTCAGTTGCTTGGGGACAAGCAACAATTTAAGTTTGGTGTTGTGATGAGCGGATAATTTATACACTTTTTGGCATTGTTTTCATATAGTTTTTAGTAAGTTTGAGCTACTTTTAGGGATGTTTTCATTAGTTTTTATGCTAAATTCACATTTCTGGACTTTACTATGAGTTTGTGTGTTTTTCTGTGATTTCAGGTAAATTCTGACTGAAATTGAGGGATTTGAGCAAAACTCTGAAGAAGGCTGACAAAAGGACTGCTGATGCTGTTAGAATCTGACCTTCCTGCACTCGAAATGGATTTTCTGGAGCTACAGAACTCCAATTGGCACGCTCTCAACGGCGTTGGAAAGTAGACATCTAGGGCTTTCCAGCAATATATAATAGTCCATACTTTATTCGAAGAATGACGACGTAACTTGGCGTTAAACGCCAAGTACACGCTGCTGTCTGGAGTTAAACGCCAGAAAAACGTCATTATCCGGAGTTGAACGCCCAAAACACGTCAAAACCTGGAGTTTGACGCCAAGAAATGCCTTAGCTCGTGAATTAATCAAGCTCAGCCCAAGCATACACCAAGTGAGCCCCGGAAGTGGATTTATGCATCAATTACTTACTCATGTAAACCCTAGTAGCTAGTCTAGTATAGATAGGACATTTATCTATTGTATTAGACATCTTTGATCTCAGTTTTGTTTTATTCTTCATCTTAGGGGATCATTGATCATGTTAGAGAGGGCTGGCCATTCGGCCATGCCTGAACTCTTTGCTTATGTATTTTCAACGGTGGAGTTTCTGTACACCATAGATTAAGGGTGTGGAGCTCTGCTGTACCTCAAGTATTAATGAAATTCTATTATCTTTTATTCAAATCTCTCTTATTCTTATTCCAAGATATTCATTCGTACCCAAGAACATGATGAATGTGATGAGCCAGATTACCCTCATTATCATTCTCACTTATGAACGCGCGTGATTGACAACCACTTCCGTTCTACATGCAACAGAGCTTGAATGCATATCTCTTAGATTCCCCAACAGAATCTTCGTGGTATAAGCTAGATAGATGGCGGCATTTATGAGGGTCCGGAAAGTCTCACCTTGTCTGTGGTATTCCGAGTAGGATACTGGGAATCCGGAAAGTCCAACCTTGTCTGTGGTGTTCCGAGTAGGATTCTGGTAATGAATGACCGTGACGTGCTTCAAACTTTAACCTGCTGGGCGTTAGTGACAAACGCAAAAGAGGGATTCTATTCCAGTAGGAGCGGGAACCAACCGGTGATTAGCCGTACTGTGACAGAGTGCGTTAGCATAGTTTTCACTGCGAGGATGGGATGTAGCCATCAGCCATGGGTGATGCCTCCAGACTGGTTAGCTGTGCGAGTGACAGCCGCACAGGATATTTCCCCGTGAGGAATGAAAGTAGCCACAGTTGATGGTGAACCCCTATACAAAGCTTGCCATGGAAAGGAGTAAGAAGGACTGAGTAGAAGGAGTAGGAGAGCAGGCGTCCGAGAGCTCTACAGCATCTCCATCCGCTTATCTGAAATTCCCACCAATGAATCTGCATAAGTGTTCTATCCCTTTTATTATTTCTTCTTTTTATTATTAATTATTCGAAAACCCACAAACCATTTTTAATCGGCCTAACTGAGATTTGCAAGGTGACCATAGCTTGCTTCATACCAACAATCTCTGTGGATTCGACCCTTACTCACGTAAGGTTTATTACTTGGACGACCCAGTACACTTGCTGGTTAGTTGAACGGAGTTGTGTCCACTCGTGCCAATTTCTAAAATCCAATTACAAGAAAATAGGAATCACAATTTCGTCCACCAGTGTCCGCAGCTCCAACCAGAAGACAATACTGTAGCAGTCACTCACAACTTTTATGACCGCCCAATCAAGGGTACAATCAAGTGGCAATTATAACCAAGGATGGCAGGATAATTCCAACCAAGGCTGGAGAGACAATTCTAACTTGGGTTGGAGGGACAATTCTAACAGAGGAGGCAGAGATAACAATAGAAATCAGAGGTGGAATAACAATAACAACAGGCAGCAGAATCAACTTTACAGAGCACCTCATTTAAGACAACCTCAAGCCCCTCAGCAAACCTCTCAGACCCCTAGCATCTCTTCATCCCCTAATACTGACTTACTACAAGCCATTGATCAGAGACATCAGGCTATGGAAGAAAATATTAAAGCAACTCTGAATACTTTCGCTTCTACTTTACAAACTCTTGTCTCACAGATGGGATCAACGCAAAATTCCAGTAACCAGTCCTCAAGCTCTGGTGGACTCCCCTCTCAACCATTCCCCAACCCAAAGGGTGGTATTAATGCCATTACCCTAAGGTCTGGAACCACACTGCAGGAGAGAATTCAGGAGGAGCCAAGCCCACCAGAAAACGCCTCTGCTGAAGAGGTTGTGGAATTAGAAGATGTTGAAGAGGAAGAGGACATACAGGACATACTAGAGAGAGAAGAAGCTCAATCACAGGAGAAAGCACCAAAAGGCGCAGACATTGCAGAAAACACCACTCCCATTCCATTTCCACAATTTGTAAGGAAGCCCAGGAACAGTTGGAACCTAACCCAAGATGGTAGAAATCTTCAAAAAGGTTGAGGTAACTATTCCCCTTTTTGATGTCATTCAACAGGCACGTAAATATGCAAAGTTTCTAAAAGATTATGTATACATAAGGACAAAATTAATGAATTAGAAACTATTCCTTTAGGAAGTTCCATATCTGCTTTAATAGGAAGTTTACCTGAAAAATGTAGTGACCTAGGTCCTTGTATAGTTGGTTGTACTATTGGTGGTGTAGTAATTTATGATTGCATGTATGATTTGGGAGCATGTGTTAGTATTATGCCTTTATCTGTATATGATGTTTTAAGGCTCCCTCCCTTAAAAGGTCGGCAGCTCGTTTGTGCTGGCAGATAAAAGCATTATTATAGTAGCTGGAGTTGCTGAAGATGTTTTAGTAAACATTAAAGGGCTCACATTTCCCACTGGTTTCTATATCTTGGAGATGCCCAATAATGACTCAGATAGGCCATCATCAATTCTACTTGGCAGACCATTCCTGAAGACATCAAGATTCAAATTAGATGCTTTTTCAGGAATATATTCTTTTGAAATAGATGGCAGAATAGCAATCTTCAATTTGAATAGAGTCATAAACAACCCTCCAGAAGATCATTCCATCTTCCAGTGTGATGTCATAGATGAAGCTGTAGCTGAAATTCACCAGGAAGAGCTGGAAGAACAGTACACAGAACAAAGTCCAGGTGTGGGGACTCTATTAACTAACAATAAGGACACTTCTGAACTTTCACAAGCTCCAGACAATCCAGAGCCTGCCCATGACCAGAAGATTGAGTTGAAACCTCTCCCTCCACATCTTAAATACGCTTATCTTGAAGAAGGGCAGAAGTTTCCAGTTATTATTGCACAGGATCTTACTCCTGAACAGGAAGAGCAGCTACTTATGTGCTGAGGAAGCACAAGAAGCAATTGGGTGGAGTTTGGCAGACATTGTAGGCATCAACCCTCAAGTATGTGAGCACAGAATATTTTAGAGGAAGGAGCAAGACCTGTCCGCCAACCCCAGAGAAGACTGAATCCCACTATTTTGGAAGTGTCAAAAAGGAAGTGACCAGACTATTGGAAGCAGGTATCATTTATCCTATTTCAGACAGTGAATGGGTTAGCCCAGTACAAGTAGTGCCCAAGAAGTCTGGAGTCACTACAGTAAAGAACGAGCATGGAGAGCTCATAGCGACCAGAGTACAGAACGCGTGGAGAGTCTGCATTGATTACAGGCGTCTCAACCAAGCTACTCGCAAGGATCACTACCCTCTTCCATTCATTGATTAAATGCTGGATCGCCTGTCAGGTAAATCACATTATTGCTTTTTAGATGGTTACACAGGTTATTTCCAGATTCATATAGCTCCTGAGGATCAGGAAAAGACTACTTTTACATGTCCTTTTGGGAATTATGCTTACAAGAGAATGCCCTTTGGCTTGTGCAATGCACCAGCTACTTTTCAGAGATGCATGATGAGTCTTTTTTCTGATCTCATTGAGGACTGTATGGAAGTTTTTATGGATGATTTTAGCGTTTATGGTGATTCTTTTAGCCTTTGCTTGGATGGATTATCTAGAGTACTAGATAGATGTGTCAATACAAACCTTGTATTAAATTTTGAAAAATATCATTTTATGGTTAAACAAGGGATTGTATAAGGACATGTTGTATCTAATACTGGTATTTCTGTAGGCCCAGCAAGGTGAATGTTATTTCCAGTTTACCTTACCCCTCCTCTGTGAGGGAAGTCCGTTCGTTCCTTGGCCATGCAGGTTTTTACAGGAGATTTATTAAGGACTTCAGTAAGGTAGCACTTCCCTTATCCAGATTGCTGCAGAAGGATATTGAGTTCGAGTTCAGTGAGAATTGTAAGCAAGCGTTCGATAAGTTGAAGACCAACCTGACTCAAGCTCCCATTGTGAGAGGACCAAACTGGAGCCAGCCATTTGAAATCATGTGCGATGCTTCCAACCATCCAGTAGGAGCAGCGCTAGCTCAGCGTGAAAGTACGGATCCTTTTGTTATTGCTTATGCATCTAAAACTTTAGACGCTGCCCAGTCAATTATACTACTACTGAGAAAGAGCTTCTTGCTATTGTTTTCGCTCTGGATAAATTCCGAGCTTATCTACTTGGTACTAGAGTAGTAGTGTATTCAGACCATGCAGCTTTGAAGTATCTATTAGCTAAAAAGGAGTCCAAACCACGGCTCATACGTTGGATATTGCTTTTACAAGAATTTGATTTAGAAATAAAGGATAGGAGTGGTAATCAGAATCTAGTGGCAGACCACTTGAGTCGCCTTGAGCACATTAAGGATGATTCTACTCCTATAGATGATAATTTTCCATTTGATAACCTGCAAGCAGTATCTGAGGTAGCACCTTGGTATGCACCTGTAGCTAATTATCTAGTTAGCCGCACATTTCCTCCACATTTTTCTAAGCATCAAAGGGACAAGCTGAAAAGCGAGTCTAATATTATATATGGGATGACCCATATTTGTGGAGATGTATGCTGATCAGGTAATTTGACATTGTGTATCTCAATCAGAATTCCAGTCCATTTTGGAGGCCTGTCATATCTGCGAGTGAGCATGGCCCCAAGAAAGCAGAAGATCTTAGACTGTGGATTCGTGGCCACTCTTGAGACATGCTAGTTTGTAGATCTTGTTTCATGAAATTAATATATCTAGGAATGAATGCTCAACTTTATGTTTTTGTGATTTTTGATGTTTGCATTGACTTCATGGGTCCATCCATCTAATGTCTTTTATATTATTAGCTGTGGATTATGTTTCCAAGTGGGTGGAAGCAATCCCACCCGCACTGATGATGCTAACACTATTGTTTCCTTTGTGAGAAACCATATTATTTGCCGCTTTGGATCACCACGAGCAATCGTGAGCGATCAAGGCACCCATTTCTGTAACAGGAGACTAACAGATTGATGAAGAAGCATGAGATAATTCATAAGATCGCAACAGCATACCATCCTTAGACCAATGGACAAGCCGAGGTGTCAAACAGAGAGATAAAGCGTATCTTGCAGAAGATAGTCAAACCTCACAGAAAAGACTGGAGCACCAGATTGCAAGTTGCATTATGGGCATACAGGACAGCATACAAAACACCCATTGGAATGAGCCCTTTCCGCTTAGTTTATGGAAAAGCTTGTCATCTCCCAGTTGAAGTAGATTACAGAGCCTTTGGGCAGTCAAGGAGTGCAACATGGGATTGACAAGCTAGAGCTGAAAGGAATT